>NW_027501316.1:0-34858 GCF_021521415.1 Bidens hawaiensis | reverse complement strand
TCTTTGTCGCCAACACCAAAGTACTCGGTAAGTTTGAGAGGAGTCTTGGGGTCGATGTGGGAGACACCGTTGAGAGCGAACCTTAGCTTGCCATCGATGTAGCTCGGCTATTGACCAACTTGATGGTGCGGGTGATGTTAATTTGACCATAGTGGTAAGATCCCTGTGGGTTGGGACGAGCTGCGCTTGCGGTTAGGTTCCATCTGAATGATCTGAACTGGTTTATTGACCATGCGAATCCGGCAGTTTTCTCTGGTGGAGGTGGTGGAAGCTCCTCTGATGCAGGGCTGTTGCTTCCTGCATAGCGGACGGTAGCGACAGTGGAATGCGATTGCTTGCCGAACCGGCTTGACACAACTAAGTAATAATCCTTTGGTGGTTGGTCTGCAGTGACCAAAACAGACATGCATTGACCGACATGAAGGTCCATTGACATGTAGTCGTTCTGCATGAGGTGAGATCCTTCGACCTCGACCAGCTTCATGTCATGGTCCTGGAACCTGAAATTAACTGAAGTCCTCATCCCGATGTTACAGAACCTAAACCTGTATGTCTTTCCGGCCTCAAAGGTCCATGACGGTTCAGCCTTTGCACCAACCTGAGCCGACTTGCCATTGATGTGAATCCCGTCAGCATGACCAATAGATTTCCCACCATCAAGGAGGCTCTTCAATGCCTTATGTCCCTTGTTAAACCAATCTCCAACAAAAACCGCAAACTCATCAGCCGGGTTATCAAACGGACCGGGATCAACGGCCGACTATGCACTTGTATGATGCCAATACCACCTGCCGCCTTATGCATTGCGGTGGTTGGGAAGTAGTAGTAACTGCCAATTTGATCCTTCACCTGAAACTTATACGTAAAGTTTGTTCCAGGCTGGATAGGACACATAGTCCCTGGCGTTCCATCCACCCATGAATTTTTCCGGTGTTGAACACCGTTCCATGTTAGAAGAAACGGCTCGTCTAGGTTATTAAAAACATTGACGACAATATTATTGTTACTTGTGCAATTAATCACAGGTCCAGGAAACTTGTCGTTAATCAGAATAACCTGTTGTGGGACCCCCAAGGGCGACATCGTGCCATATGTGACCTTCCATTCAAAAAAGTGATAAGGATCTTCCGCCTTCGTTAATGTTATGAAGATGCATAACACAATGAAAAAAACAAACTTTCGGGTGTCCATGTTACAATCCCGGCGACACCCAGAATATATATATATATTCTAATGCGGAGTATATATATATATTTATATTTATTTAAGAAACAAGAAAGACCGAAGAAAATATAAATTTTTTTATTTACTTATTTTGTTAAAGTACCGGGAAGAATTTGCTTCTTCCGGGTGCTACCTGGGATTGTCATTTTGGAAGGTGGGTTGGTTTCGTTTTTATACATTCAAACACCGTTTGTGTTTCTCCACAAATATCTTTTGTGTTATTCCCTTAATTACCTCCTTAAATCATGTGTGGTTAAACACTTGATTCTAATCTTGGATATCGTATGGACGATTCATTTTTTTATTATTTTTTTTACCATGTATTGAATCTTGAGATAGTTAAACCCTTCATTTATTTTGTGATCCTAAATTTGTGATGTCAGTAGATAATCTTAATGATCCTGAATAAACTATATCTTATCAGTCAATAATCTTTACATAATACAATGACTGAAGTCTACAAACACAACACAACAAAACGTGATGTTCAAGAGTTTGATAAACTCGTTTATGACTTCATTGATAAAATGTGCATACTAAAATCCCTCTTTTTGTCTTAATGCGTGTGTTTCTGCTTTTGTTTTTGTTATCTCGTCTAGTTATTCGGCAATTGACATAAATCGGGAGGTGGTTGCCCGACAGATGCTCTTTATGATGACCGGATAAATGGTGGTTAATAAACGCTATTTATCGTGGGAATCTTGATCTTGAAGTGGTTCACAATCAGTTTTATGAGTTGGATACCTTTTACGCCATCGTAGATATACCAGAAAAGCAACAAGTAAAGATTATTGCTAGATGATGGTGTATATCAGTTATATCATAAGTGTGTTCAAGGATCAAAACTGTTTCTGATTACACCAATTAGCTTTTTATGGCTTCTAACTTAACGTACAATATTCCAAAGCCCAATGAATTGAAGTGTTATCCACATGATAGGTTGAACACTTGCATTAGCGCAAAAAAGGACGACAAGCCCGGTTTTATTGGCGATGAGTGATTATGTCTGTAATCTTAGATCACGCGTAATCCTTGGTAAAAATAAAATTTACCTATTGTTTAAACCTGAACCGCAAATGATTGCTTGTCTCATCTTTACAATTAGTAAAGCATTCTATTATGTTTTACCTATATAAAATTATAATTCCATTCAAGTCTACCTTTAGTTTCGTTATCATGATGATAGTTATTAGCACGATATCCACTTACCTAACATAAAGAAATTACGTTGTTTTCACATCTATAAGTCACACATTGGTTTAAAAAGGGATGGAAACCTTCTCTATCAAATCATGTTTTGCTTAAGCGAGCAATTCGACCAGCGAAAACAAAACCGTGTGTTCCTGGATGTGCAATCCATCGGAGTAGTGGACAATATCTTGGCATGACTTGCAGTGTTACAATAAACATGATTTTATTCAGTAAAAAGTTATCCTCAATAAGCATGATTTTATTCAGTAAAAAGTTATCCTTAATATTCATCATCATAGCAATATTGTCTTCTAACACTTAAATCTTCGTTGGTAAAAACAACTTCTTCAACATGGAGTTGCACTTTAATAGTAACGGCTTACCATCTGTAGTAAGTTAGTATTTATCAGTACAACATTACCATCAATGGTTAGTTCTTTGTCAACTACGACTTGTCGGCATTAACAAATTCATCGGTATGAACATATTCCATCCGTAAGAAGCCAACACACTTGCTAACAAATTCATCGGTTTACATGTCTGAATTTTACTTATGTTGTTTTAGATATGGTTTTGTAACATTCCTTAGAATCAACCTCCCAATAACAATTATTCGGTCAAATGCCATTTTTTTGTAACATTCCTTAGATCCATGTGACTCGACGATTAGAACTCGAAGCCTTGAGTTGTCATATCTTTTGTTGGAAGTTGTAATGTAACATGGAGAGATACCCTACCCCTAGGGTGATAAATAATAATAATAAGGCCGACTACATGGACATGTCTAGATTAGATATTACTTTTATATTAGGCCCAATAAAACTAACTATTTAAATTATATAACAATTAACAAATGATATAATAATCTGAATATATTGTCTGAACACAAAATCTATAGTTATTTTAGAACGGAAAACGAGATGTAAGACAAATTAATGATAAGTTCCTTGGGATAAGACCCATCATGTATACAACTATACACACCAAAATAAATTGATATATGAACATGTTATATCTATTGATTAATACCACAATATACGGGTGCAATGTAGTAGGATAATGTTTCAAGTATTGTTATTTCTTTGACTTATTGATTACGACTTTTTCCAATATATTTATAATTTATACATTAATATCCCACTTCTTCGTAACTCAGATTTATACATCCAATAATTGATATATGACTAGGCTTTCTCCAAAGTAACATGCATATAAATAATTTCAGATTAGTGGCCTTTTTAAAAAAAATAAAAATTCATATATGTTATTATTTACCATCATAATCTTTAGGCTACTTATTTCTGTAGATGAGTGAGATTTAATTAAGAACTTAGTTTTGTCAATTACTAAAACTTGAAAACCAAACTTTGGTTTCGTGTCATAAATCGATTATTATTTTTCTTTATTTCAAGATTTTGATCGAAGAATTTTCAATTTTGAAGTGTGGGGATTAGGTATAACCAATCTTAGTGGTTTGGTAGTAATATATATAAATAATAAATTTATATTTAGTTTAAAATTGTTTCGTTAAGTTTTATATTATATATAAATTCAACTAGACACTAGAGTGTTCGTGAAAGAAGAATCCTATGTTTTACCTTTGTCTTTTTTAACTGCTAATATATTTTTTTACTCGTGTTTTACTCAATGTTTCGATGAGACTAAAACTTTTGATCTTTTGGATTGAATGCTATGCAACTTTACTAATAGACCAGCTGGATGTTCATATATTTTTGGTTGATGATGTATTTAGCATTTTATATTTACGAAGCTTATTATTTTCTCATTCATATGATTAGTTAAACTTTATTAAGTTATTTACAAGCTTACATATCAAAATAGATATATCAAACGAATTAGATAGGATGCTAATTACACCATACACATAAGTTAAATCTAAGTATAAACATTTTGGCAACATAGAAATAATGAAAATAACCTAATTTTTTCTTAAAATCCAGAAATAGCCCTTCAAATCTCGTCGGCTCCGTTCAAATTTTAAGTAATCCTGTCTTTCTCGGACAAATTTTCGAAAATCTCGTCTGCTTCGTACATTTTTTAAGAATTTTTTTCTATCATTTTCTTTAACATATCTATCTCTATCTTCTCTCCTCTCTCTTCCCATTTTCTCTCCATCAATCTTTTTTTTTTGAAAGGCCAAATTTTATAAAAAACCAAAAAAAGGAACACTTACAAGACGCAAGTAAACCTAGGCCAACCAAAAACTTCTAGAAAACTAACTAAATTGAAAACGACACCACTTCTCCCAGTCAATACCCAATCTCTTGTTCCGATTACACACCCAAAGGAATGACATAACCTTAATGTCATTTATAACCTTCACCATCGAAAACGTCTTTTTATTGAATAACATATCATTCCTTGTTAACCAAATTTCCCAACACGTAACCAAAACAATTGCTTGAATCAACTCGCACTCCATCTTATTCATCTTGAACTTTGCTGGATAATCTATTATCTCTCGCACAGACTTACAAAAATTAAACCCCGGTAACTTAACCCATTCAAGAATTATAGCCCATATCCATCTCGCCACCTTGCACCGCACCATCAAGTGCAAGGCCGATTCTGGCGCCGCTTCACAGATAACACATTTATTATCTCCCACATTAATACCCCTTACCAAAAGTGCTTCTTTTGTAGCCACCCGATCCAAAAGAAGTCTCCACACAAAACAATTAACTTTGATTGGAATGCATTTCAACCAAAAGTTATCTTCTACCTTTTGATATTTCATATTATCCATTTCCCATCTTAGGTTCTTCACCCTATACTCCACCTCTGATCCCTCCACATCCTTCCACAACCATAAATCTGGCTTGTCTTTCATTTCCAAACCTGCCAACAAACTTTTGCAAGTGGCCAATTCATTTTTTGCTGCAGGAGCTCTAACAGGCCTAGCCCACCGCCAAATCCATCTAATTTCAACTCCTTCCTTCTCATAGCACTCATTTACAGTCACAAATTTTTTCCGCTCCCTCCCGAACAGTAAGGGGAACATATCTTTTAATGACTTTTCACCAGCCCATGTATCAATCCAAAATTGTGTCTTATCTCCCCTGCCCACTTGAACTTTAAGCCTAGCTGAGAGATTTAAATTTTCACCATTTGCCCCCGACTCTAAGTTATTAATATTCTTCCAAGTTCCTCCAATAGATTTTTTAACCGGTATGCATGCCCAACTTTGCGTACCTGTGTGAATAGCGGTAATTACTTTGACCCACAAAGAGGAATTGTCATTTTTGTACCTTGACCACCATTTTGCCAATAATGCCAGGTTAATAGCCTTTAGACTCCAGCCCACCTCTATCCTTATCTCTAATTATTTTTTGCCAAGCAACCCAACTTATCCTTTCGTTATCCTCGTTACCACCCCAAAGAAACCTCTTTCGCTTTGATTCTAACTTTTTGAGGATGCCCGTGGGGGCTTTAAATAGCGAGAAGTAATAAACTCCCAAACTTCCCAAAACCGATTTAACAAGCGTGAGTCTCCCACCAAAAGATACCTTAGCTTTCCACTTGGACAGAACAGAGTCAAACTTTTCAAGAATTGGTTTCCAGTTTTTTTTATGATTAATATTTGCGCCGATCGGAAGCCCGAGATAGACAAAAGGCACTTTACTCGCTTTACAATTTAACACCGAAGCCATGGAACTGACCGTTTCAAAATTTACTTTAACCCCATACAAAGAGCTTTTTTTGTAAGTTTACTTTCAATCCGGACGCCAAATGAAAGCATCTCAATATATGTTTCAGATTAATAATATTATTCTTACACCATTCACCAATGAACACCACATCATCCGCATAAAGAAGGTGTGACTCGAGAGGACCATTGTGCGGTGTTTGTATACCTTTATAGAGACCGCCGCACATGCCAAGTGCATCGCCACATTCAATGCTTCCATCGCTATTATGAAAAGAAATGGAGACAACGCATCCCCTTGTCTAACCCCCCTCTTTATGTCGAATTCCGAAGTCGGGGACCCATTTATTAAAATAGAAGACCTCGCCGTATTAAACGTGCCTTTCACCCACCGCCTCATCTTCACCATCTTCCTTAAAAATAAACCTTCAATCATGTAAACCGGATTAGGCTTCGGTGACGTTTGAAACCGTTTTTGACGAGCACAAATCAAAGCCAATGGACGGATTTATTGGGCTTTGATTTGTGCCCACGCCGGAAGTGATTCAAAGGTCACCCGAGTCCAAACCGGTTTACATGATTGGAGGTTTTAGAAGGAAGATGGTGAAGAAAGACGATGAAGATGATGGAGAGAAAAGGGAAGAGAGAGGTGAGAAGAGAGAAAGATAGTTTTAAAGAAAATGACAAAAAAATTTCTCAAAAAATGGACGAAGCAGACGGAATTTCCTAAAATTTGGCCTGAAATACGAGATTACTTAAATTTGGACGAAGCCGGCGAGATTCAAATCATTTTGAATCCGTCATATTGATTCCCAATGTGGCGTTCCATACGAGATTTGAAGGTCTATTTCCGGATTTTAAGAAAAAGTTAGGTTATTTTGATTTTCACTCTCTAGAAAAGGACCACTTTGGGAATTTTCCTATAAAATTTTCCTAAAAAAATTTAAACGGCGCTATAAATATACAAAAACATATAAAGATACAAAAACACTTCTATATTTCAGCTGAATAAAATCAGGAATGAATAGATTTTTTATTTTATTTTATGTTATTCATTTATTTGGTATGCTTATAGGAACATAAATTGACTTCATGGAACAAGTGGTCAAAAAACCCTCTCCTTTTAATATAATTTGCTAGTTTTGTTTTCGGCGCTCTTTGTTAGATCCTTTTGTGTTATTATATTCTCCGTTTAAAAAATAAATATATAAAATTTCTTAAAAACTTAAATCCTTATAATTTTTTTAATAGTGATATGAGACTATAAATGGATTTATATACATTTTATAAATAATAAAAACTTGTGAAAGATGGTATGTTTGGTAGAAAGTTGAGTAAAGTGTCATTTTAGTCCTTGCGGTTTGACAAATAATGCGAATTTAGTCTAAAAAGTTTATTTTTGCATATGGATCCTCCACGTCTCCCCGTTCTTGCCAATTACATCCAAATCACTAACCCCGTTAAATTTTTCGTTAAGTCAAGGGTAGACATGTCTTTCACTCTTTCTTTATTATAATACTTATTTAAGTAACCTACGGTTTTCGTCCCTCTGGTTTGTCAAAATCTGCAGTTTTAGTCTAGTAGTTTCAAATTTGCAATTTTCTTCCTTATGATTTCATTTCACTTGCAAGTAAACCCGAATTTATTAATCTTGTTAAGTCTTTTCGTTAACCCATTTGCGTGCCCCTCATGTGACGATCAATTTTGTCTTTTTTTTCTCCAAATAAACCTCAGCCCTAACTCGCAAACCCCTCACGTGATGGGCTGGGGGTGTATTTGGGGAAAAAGGGAAAAAAGAAGGAACAAAATTGCCACTCACGTGAAGGGCACACTGATGGGTTTGACAACCAAACTTAATGAGATTAGGGAATCCGAGTTTAATTGAAAGTGAAATAAAACAATAGGGAAGAAAATTGCAAACTTAAAACTATTGGACTAAAATCGCAGATTTGGACAAACCACAAGGACGAAAACCGCAGTTCACTGATATAAGTATTATAATAAAGAAATAGTGAAAAGACATGTATGCCCATGACTTAACGATAAAATTTAACGGGGTTAGTGATTTGGATGTAATTGGCAAGAACTGAGAAACGTGGAGGGTCTATATGCAAAAAATAAACTTATTGGATTAAATTCGCATTATTTGCCAAACATAAAACTAAAATGACACTTTACTCTAGAAAGTTTAATGCTTTGCTTGTTTTGTGGTTTTTACTGTGGTCTACACAGCCAGTAAATATACGAATAAAAAGGTGATGTGCTATCTTAGCCACCCACCCCACCCCACCCCACCCCATCCCACTTTTACCATATTTGAAACTCAATCATTTCAAATGGTTTAACTTTTCATGCCTTTTATTCAAGATGGTCGTTAATGGTGGCTCACCCTATACCTTTTTACTCCCTTTTACCATTTTTGGTTTTATTTCTTTTGTGTTCTTCCATTTATTTTACAATTTTCTGTCTAATTTCATTACATAAAATACAGTTTACACTGTCCTTTATTCCAATGAGTGCACCTTTATGCATTGATTTGATTGAGGAACGGTTGGCTATTGCAACCGGTTCGTAAATATAGACACCAAATGCATGGCCCTTTCACTTTTTTCTTCCATATTTTACTAGACGAGTGTCCGTGCTATGCTACTGGTGTTTGAACACAGACGGCATTGATAATCACGTGATGATTATAGGTGTTCATCGTTTGGTTTAAAACCATTTAAACCAGTCATTGGTTAAGTTTCACGGCTGATTTTTTTCTTTAATTTTCTATTTCAAATTTGAGTAGTTCAGTAATGATTTTCGCCAACAAAAAAACGTTACTAACGGTTTGACTCACAAGTTTAACTTAAAAGACGTCAAAACCGGGCAATGAACATCCATACGTAACATGTTCTATTTTTTTAATTGAAAAAACCACAATAATATCATACTCAAACTAAAGAGAATAAAATGTTCATTTTTACAATTCAACTTTTTTATAATATATATATATATTAAAGTATGAAAAAGTTATCGCGTTTTAAAATCATGAGAGAAATTGGTTTAATATTAAAATTAAAAAACTAATATATTATTAAAAATAGCAGGGCAAATTAATAAGTATTTTTGTCATTTAATAAAAATTAACTAAAGTTGTAAAAAGTTTCAAATATATTTAATAAATTGGAAATGCACCTAAGATTTTATGCTTTAAAATCATGGGCTTGTTATTTTGTATTTAAGTTAAAAGTTGGTATATTTGAATTAGTTGAAAAGAAGTGATTACATCATAATCATAAGACAAGCAAACAACAAGTTACGTCGCTACTTTTTTTTAAATTACAAAACCTAATCTTTTAAAATAAAAGTAAAACGTCTTGATATGTCTTTACCTGTAGATAAACTTGTTTATGTCACTGATTAACTCTTGAAATACGAACTTTAAAAAGAAAATAAAGTGGTCACTGTATTTGTGTTAACCCAATCGTATTCGTTTAGGTAAAAAGGACATTTATATTTATTTTCAAGTCGTTTATACAATATTCTCATATCCTTGTTTGCTTTTAGAGTAGAGATGTTGGAGCAAGTTTGCCATATATTTAGTCGTTAGGTAGTCCATTAGGTATGTGTAGGTTTACGTGGGTCTAGAAGGAAAGTGACACGTATTAAATTAGTTTATCTTTTAGTGTGTTAAAACTTAAAAGCAACAAATAGAAAAGGACTCCTAAGTAACACTTGTTGACTACATAAAAAAAAGTAGTCATTTTGGTATGTAGAAAAATGGGTTGAAATGTGGTGAGAATTAACCTACTCGATTATCTCCTATATGTAAAAATGGCTTAAATAAACTACTATATAAGACATAAATATCTATTCCTTAGATAACTAGCTAGATAAAGACATTATTACTCCTTTGTTAAGTTTAGCTTGTAGTATGACATTCTTTGTGTGGTTTCATTCGTATTAGTTTTCAGAGTCGGTCGAAAAAATTCAAGGCCCTATATGAGCATATAAAAAAGGCTCTTAGGTCCTAACGGATTATATAAACTAATGTGTTTTCAACAACGATTAATGTTATCACACTAAATTATTTGAGGCTATAACGCGCTATATTAGTGCCTTAGGAAAACACGTGCCCATGCCAGGAGACCGGCTCGTCTTTGCCTGGGACTGACCCTACTAGTTTTGAAATTTGTTTGTTTGATATTTTTGCTCTATTAGTTTCATAATGTGTTCTTTATATTATTTGAACTCGATGCTAGTTTATTCATGCATGCAAATAGTGGTTAGTAATTCATTGCAATTATTTTGCATGTTTCCTATTAGATGTTATAAAATGTACATGCTCATCAATTGTTATATATAAAGGGTAGAGACAATGTATGCTAATGCCTTAACGTACGAGAGGTACGCGAGACGCTCAAAGGCAAAAAACAAAGGCAAAAACCTAAAACACTCAGAAAACACTCACAAAAACTTCAACGCTCAGTCAAAAACCTTAAACGCTCAGCCAAAAACCTAAAACGCTCATAAAACGCTCACAAAAACGGTCTTCGTGAAAAAAGTAAAAAATTGATCGATTAACGATCCAAAACTGTTTTTTTCGGTTAACCAATGATAAATTGGATATGTATTGACGATTCCGAGATGTTGGGATTTGATTTCATGGATCGATTCGTGAAAAATGGGATTCGTGTACATTAATGTACGTTAAGGATTAGTGTATTGGATCTTTTCACTATATATATATTGTGACATCCCGCATCGGTTGGGAAGAAGAACTAAGCATTCTTCATAAGGAGGTGGATACCTTCCCCATCATAACGCGTTTTGGGCGCTTAATGGTAGTGGATGAGAGGAGAATTCCCACAGTTAAGCGTGCTCAGGTGGGAGAAATATGAGGATGGGTGACCACCTAGTCAAACAAAAGCAAATCCGTGAGACGATGGTGGTACGTCCCGGCCAAAGCGGACAATATTATGGTGCGGTGATAGCTGGGCTGTTACAGACTATATATATAATGAAAAGATCCGATACACTAATCCTTAACGTACATTAACGTACGGGAATCCCATTTTTCACGAATCGATCCATGAAATCACATCCCAACATCTTAGAATCGTGAATACATATCCAATCAATCATTTGTTCACCGAAAAAAAACAGTTTTGGATGGTTAATCGATCAATTTTTCACTTTTTTTCGCGAAGACCGTTTTTTGAGCGTTTGTTGAGCGTTTAAGTTTTGTGAGCGTTTTAGGTTTTTGCTTTTAAGCGTCTCGCGTACCTACCGTACATTAAGGTATTAACGTACAGTAACTGCACCATATATATATATATATATATATAAGCAATATCATGGTACATTGTTTTTGAATATGACACTTTGAGCTTGTCATTTCTTTTGACTCGACTCCGATACACAATCTATAAGTACCTCTACCTTACAAACGTCCTATTGACACTAGTAGTGTGACATCATACATGGCATATGATCAGTCTACAATGTGTGATGACAAACACTTGGGTTATTTAATATTTGTCATAGGGCATGTGGTATGGTTTGATATGATTTGATGAATATTTGTGAATATATTGACGTCCATCACACATTTTATGAGGCTAAGGGTAATGGGGTTTGGTTAAGCCCAAGTGATCCAATTAAAACCCGACACGTAGGTGTTGACGTGGCACATGATTAAGCCCCTCAACCAAGCCCCGCAGGGTGTAGTGGTTCAGGTGATCCGGGGATTGATTGGATTTCTTTTAACACAAAAATACAAAATAAAAACCTATCTCTTCCTCCTCCCTCTCCAAACCAACACCACCGTCCACCCCTTCTTTCTCCCTCTCCAAACCACCACCACCATCCACCCCTATCTCTTCCTCCTCTCTCTCACACTAAAATTCCGGCCAGAAACCACCACCTACCTTCACAACCCAAAAACCACCACCATACCTTCTCACAAGTTCCGGCCAGTCGATCGGAACCGACGGCCACCAAACACGGCACCGCACAGCCACCTGGATCTCTCTCTCTCTCTCTCTCTCTCTCTCTCTCCAAACAACAGCTTTCTATCTCTCTCTCCAACGGCTCTTTTTATCCAACCACCCCCCGTGGTTCGGCTCGCCCCTCCCTTCGCGCCCCGCTCGCATGAGGGGTGGTAATGGTGTGCGCGAGCCACGTTTGCAGCCACCTGGATCACCCCCTCCTCCGCGCCCCATTACCCACAGTCTGATATGATTGGGACCGTTTGTCATATATAAATATTTGAGATTTGATATATGTGATTATTTACGAGTTCAACGGTATTCTCATATCATTTTATTTTCAAAAATAACATTTAAAACTTTAAAAACAACAACTTCTATTACATCATAAGTAAAATTTCAAGACACAAATCGATTCCACTATAAAAAACAAAAGTTAATAATCAACATGTAAGGGCATATAGTGATCAAATGGCAATCAATAGATTAAAGGTTGGTAGATGGACATGAGACCAGTTGGTAACGACGTAACGTATGATAGGGAAGTAAGCAACTTGAAACTCACCCAACCTGTTGTGCAAATATAGAAAATGGGGGCTCACTTCCACACAATTTCTAACTATATGTTTGGCTATAAAAAGCTTCGTTTGAGTCACATATGGACATCAAGTATCGACAATCAATCAATCAATCACTCACTCACTCAATCAATCACGTAAACTTTTACTTATTTACAATTTACAAGCACTATCTATTTCGTTACATTTCTTGACCGGGTATAAGTGAAAGCAAATTATTTTGTGTCAGGGTCAATTGATCTATGTGTATAACCTCTTATGAAAATCTACAACTTCTGTCATTTATTTGTCAACTTCTCTTTAAACTAATTATTCAATACATCATTGGTCACATATATATCATCTTATATAGGGTTGGTTTTCTTTAACACTTCCAAAATTTTAAAACTTTAAAAACTACTGACAACCAATCATTTCAAAAAAAATATTTTATATGTTAACATTATTTGAGAGTAGTTTTATCATACTTTTTATATAAATTTGTGATTACATGTATGAATCACAAGTTTACAAATATGTAAATAAACAAATTATTTATATTAACAATCCGATATAATTATCATATATTAGTCAAATTACGAATATTTTGGTTAGTGTTCAAATATTTTTATATTTTTAAGGAATCTCTAATGCAATCCGTGATAACAAAGGTTACTAATTAAATCTCATCATTCAGTTATGGTAAATATGAGTATAGATATTTATATCATCATCAATATCATCATCCGTATATCTCATTAATAGCAAAGTTATGATAGGATTTGAGAAGGGTAAGATGTAGACAACCTTAACTCTACCCATTAGAAATAGAAAGACTACTTCCAGTGAGACCCCCGACTTTGCATCAAGCCTTGGACATAAGGCACGTAACACTCAACCATTAGGACACCGCCGATTGATGTATGTAGGGGTGTGCAACTTAACCGTCATAACCATTAACCGAACTAATTTTAACCGATAACTGTCATAACCGATGGGTCGGTTTAATAAATTTTTAAAAACCGCAAAATACGGGTCGTTATGGTTAAAGATAATTCCAAAACCACCATAACCGAACCGACCCATTTATTTAACTAACAATATGTTTGGGATTAACTTTCACTAACATATTGTTGGATTATATCATTTTGATGATATTGGTTCTACGCTTGTTATAAAATTAAGTTAAATTTTATTGTTGAATTATATAATGTCATTCTCTTTGTTTAATAAATTGGTATTTATATTACGGATTATATATAGATTTTGTTGTATTATGTCATACCGTTTTTTTATGTAATAATTTGTGCCAAACTTTAAGGCATAATTACATTGTTTTGGTTATGGTTAACCGACTCATAACCGACCCACTATAACCTTCAAAACCGATTAACCGAAACTGCCATAACGGGTCGGTTATAGTTATGATTATTCATTAACCAGTATGTCGGTTATGGTTATGAGTTTGACTCAAATCTGTCCCAAACTGACCCATGCACACCCCTAAATGTATGTACATATTAGCATTAAAAATGTGATGAACATGTTTGTTAACAAATAAAGTATTGAGGAAGACTTTATTATACTTGGAGACTTTAAAGACGTTTGTAAAAAATATCATTCAGTAGCATTTTTCATGAATTTATCAAAAACATATTGAGGTTTAGACGTGTTATCAATTATCAACATTTTAGCAAATAATGCCCATAGAAAAAACCAGAACCCGAATGACTTGTCTTTTTAATTGATTCAAAGTATTATATTTTATTATCTAATAATCCAAGTGATTAATGCTAAATTTAAAAAACCTGTGTAGTACACGGTATCAAACTAATAGTTAATATCATAGTAATGAAATTAATAACCTATTTCAGAAAGTTTTGCGTCACTTGAAATGCATACCAAGTGACTTTAGAGTAAAAAGTTAAGGTAATTGGATTATAATAATTATAATTATAATTCACTGACCGGTAATAATTTATAATAATAATATGACTAATACACTCTCTTCGACTAGAAGTTGTAAATTGCTTTGAAATGGAATGAATAAACGTTAAAAGGGAATCAAAGTTATTTTTCTAGTTACAATGGCATTGCTGTTGGCAATGAAAATAGAAAGTTAAAAGGGTCGCTCACATTACTAGTAGGAATTTGTTATAAGCAATTACGTAATAATTTAAACTACAGAAATCTAATATGTCAAAATTAACTGCAACTATTTATGTAGGAGTATAAAAATGTGTGTATATTAAACTCTCAACTTATATTTGTTCTTAAAGTTTGGGTCAATGGCGTGTTGGAGTCTCTGAAGAAACACTAAGTGAACCTTGGACAGATTATAGATAATCTGGGGGTTAAGTAATGTTTCCTACGGATGAGATCTAGCTGAGAAGGTTGTTCTTCGGGAGACCTGCAAAACAGACATCGTAAGCTCGTCACTGAGAAGGGGGGGGGGGTTCCTCCTTGTGACCACCCTCCGGCGTGAGAATCAGACTAGATTGCTCTGAATATAAGAGTATATTAAGAGATTGCTAGATAAGATTGAGATATCAGATGATGTCCTTACCATTCCAAGGTGTTGGAGTATTTATAGCCGAAGGTAGGTTTCCAAGCAGGTATAGCCGGCTGAATAGTATTCCTGTTCTACCAACAGTGGACTATGCACAGGCCATGCTGGTTGGTGGATAGGTTACGGCCAACAGTAATAAGGTCGGCTGTATACTGTTCCACCAACTGTAGGCTGCGCACGTCCCATCATGAGGGTTGGTGAGTAGGCAGCGGCTAATAGTGACAAACAGTACTAGAGGGTGCTCCTCCTCGTATTGTTGTCGGTGAGCTGTCACCCTGTGATTAGTTCATGGGCTGCTCTGGTCAAACTGTCTGTTCCGCCCATACCTTAGTAGGTATAGTACGAAAGACCTTCCAGAAGCATACGGACTGGCTCATTTAGGCGGGAGTGTTCCCGCCTTGCTCATTCCTTCATGTGACAACTGAAGTAACGAATGCCTTGTGCGTGTAGCCTTGCTGTTAGTGCGGGTAGCCTTCCCTGATGGCTTGTATCCGCAACTGCGGGAACAGGCGGGGTACTTCACCATTGGGAGGCTTTCCCTGCGGGTACAGCTGGCGTACTGCGCGTAAGGTTCTTTGAGCATGGTGGGTCCTGCTGGAGCAGTTGGTCATCGCGCAGACGTCCCTGTTCAAGGTGAGTCTTGCGGGTCCAACTGGGCTCTGCTGGGACCTACCTCTTCAAGTCCCCCCAGTCCAATGTTCTTCTCATGAATTATTAATAAGTGAGGTGAACTTTTGGACTTAGCAAGGGGTTTTGAAAAGGGTTTAGTTTTTCGGTTTTCCGTGGTGATTCATCCCACGGTTTTCCTGATGTCACGCAGAAATTCCCGACTTTTCTGCTTGATCTTTGGGCGTGAAGCGGGTAGGTTTGTAACCTCCTCGCGTGTCAGGAGTGTTGAGTCCCAATTGTGTGGATTCTCCATGAGGTTTTGGTGGTTTTCGACATAGTGATCATTTATGTTAAAACCACCAATTCCATCTTGGAGTTTCAAACAATATAGTTCTCGACGTTCCCGTCGTGCGGGAATGTTATTCACGTTTCCGCAAGCGTGGCCCAGAAGATCCTTCTTGGTTTGAATTCCCTGCAGAGTGCTAAGTACGTGAAGGGTTTTGCCTTGACACTGTACCCGCACTCGTCTTACGGTTATTTTACTTCCAAGGTATTCCTGGCGTCAATTCCCTGCGGGTGCTAAGTATGTGAAGGGTTTTGCCTTGACACTGTACCCGCATCCGTCTGATGGTTACTTGGTTGCCAAGGTAAGGGGTATTTTCCCGCTCACTTTTGAATCTTTTTGAATTTTGAATTTTTGAAATTCGAAGAGTTGGTGGAAAGATAGGAACAGTCCAAACATCTGAAACGTCGTGCGACGGTTTCTTCTGACTGTGTCAGGACGTGCAGGAAGTTATGGCGACGTGACAGTACATGGTCATTCCAGACGCTTTTTCAGGCGCGTGGGCGCGATTTTTCGGGCGCGTGGCCGCGAAATTAATGGTGTGCGTCCTGTCAACAGCTGTTGCCAGCTTGCTTTTTGCCACGTGTCATAGTTTCATTGCACCTTCGTTTTCTCTCTCTTCCGCATTAATTTCATCGCATTAATTGCGATTAGTATATAAAGGGGGAGAGGGTTATTTGTAATCCACACTTTCACTCTTCTTCATCTTCTTTGCGATTTCCGGCGAATACTTATCCTTTTCAGGCAAGCATTCTCCCGAAATCGTTTTCTTCTTTTACAAGATGTCTCGTGATATCGATTCTACAGCTGACGACAGGAGTACTGCTGGTGAGTGCCAGTGTGCTCTTCCTGGCGATCTGTACCGGTATGTTGTCAGGAAGTTCATGCTCGAGTCTCTCGAGCCTGAGTTTCCTGAACCCCATCAGACCGTGTACGATGCCCCCCGAGGCAAGATCGGGGTTTATGCAGCATTCTTTGTCTATGGGAATCTTAGGTTCCCATTGACAAAGTTTGTTTACCGTGTCCTTGAGAGGCATGGTGTTCATTTGACCGAGTTGCACCCCATGGCGATCGCCAAGATTCGCCATTTTGAGTGGGTGTGCCGGATACTGGGCGTTGAGCCCTATGTTGACCGCCTGATGACCTTCTACACTTGGAGGTGCATCCAGGGGTGGTACACGTTGACAACCCGGATTAAGGGTTTAAAGATCTGTGCGACCGAGCGCAGTCTTCGCGCGTGGAAGAGGGAGTTTTTCTTCATATCCGCCCGTGCCATCCCCATTGCTATGAAATTCAAGAACGGGCAGGCACTTCCCAGCCTTCACGCCTCCAGCTACCAGGAGGCGGAATGGTTTGCCAAGATATCTCGGGTCCAATCTCCGGTTTACCGGTTTGCGGAGTCCGGGATAGTGATGCTGGGGATGAGCCGGGTGTGGAAGGAGGCTGATGCGCGCAAGATTCCGATCGTCCTCGAATACGGTTCGAACTCTGTTCCTTACGGTATGCCTTTTTCCCTTTTGTTGATTTTGAATTTCTTCTAACTTTTTTCCTGTCTATTTCAGAGGGGAACGACCTGCAGTCGCTCCTGAACCCGCGGGAGGCTGACGGTCCCGCACGGATGGGTACTCGCGCTCTAGATGAGAACGAGTTGCCCATCCTAGAACAAACGGCGGATCGGTTCGTGGAGGTCTATCCGCTAGGCCATGAGATCCTTAGCGCCCGTCGGCTAGGTAAGGCGCTCTTCGCCCCTCGACCCCTCAATGCTGAAACCTCTGCTGGAATTCCTCTAATCGTATGTTCTGATGAGGAATCCGCAGATGGTCCTCCGTTGGTGCGGAAGAAGAAGGCTGCCGGCGGGAAGGGGAAGGAGAAGGCCTCCACTGCCGATCCAGCGCCTTGGTCTGATTCGGAGACCGAGAGCGAATAGGTGGCGGGGAATGCCGGTGGTGGTAAGACCACAACTCCGGAGGTTGTGACTGTCACCTCCGGAGAGCCAAAGAAGACGATGGTGACCGGCGCAAAGAGGCCGGCTCCATCGGGTCCGTCCCCGCCTCTCCGTACCTTTAGGCTCAAGAAAACCCGTAAGTACAATTTTCCTTTAGCTTTTATCTTCATAGGTTTCTGTTTTAACACTTTTCTTCTTTACGCAGGCGTGGATGTTGGCGCATTCCAGGGTGAAGCGCCTAGTAGTACCTCTCCGCCAATGACGGTAGGCTTGGTCAGCCTACCTGAGGCGTCGACCCAGGAGCCTGCGCCTGCTTCCGCTGGATCAGTTGCTCACTCCTTTGAGCCGACTGTTCCAGCCGAGATGACGTCACCGCCGGCTGTGAGTGCGATTTTTACAGCATCCTTCACAGAGCCGGCGGTTACGATTGCTGCGGATTCTGCGGCAGCGACTGCGGTGGCGACCACGGCGGCTGCAACCATGCCCCCACCATCGGCAACGACGGCCGGTCCATCAGGTACGCATGGGGCTTCTCGCATCTCTCCGCCACCTTCCCATCTGCCTGACCTCTTGGATGGATTTCCATTGGGTTCAGGTGATGGGTTCGGCGGCTATCGGCCTGTAATTGACCCTACAGGTGCGTAGGGTTCTTTTGGCCCATTTTTCTACATATATTTTTTATCATCTTTTCCTAACTGCTTTTTGTTTTTTGCAGTGTCGGATTCCAATGAAGTGTATGTTCCGCGATGGAACATACGCCGAGGAACAACCCTTCGTACCCCTGTGGAGTGCGTGGAATGGGCTCGTCACGCTGCTCCCAGTGGTGCGTTGGGGGAAGCCATGGCTAGCTACCAAGAGGGTAGGCTAAGCAATGAGCTTCGGGTTCTCCTCGCCCGGATGCAGCCGCGCGTCGAGCTGCTTTGTCGTGAAAACGACAAGTTAAAAGCAGCTCGCGCTAAAGAAGTAGCTCAGGCGCGGGCTATCCGGGAGGAGAACCAAAAACTCTCCGCAGCGGCTGCGGAGAAGTAGAAGGCCTTCAAGGCCCTTGAGGTTGAAGTTCAGGCTCGACTCGAGGCCCGTTCCAAGGCTGCCCAAGCTGTTAATGAACAGCTTCGGCTGGCTAAGGAAACTGCGAGGAACGCAACCGAGAGGGCCACCAAGGCTGAAGCTGTTGCTGAGCCTCTACGCGTGGAGAATGAAGAGCTTAAAGCAAAATTAGAGGCTCTCCAGCAGGCTCATGATGCCTTGGCAATGGAGGATGCTAAGAAGCTTCAAGAAATCCTGGACCAGAGGGGGGTGCTTGACCATACTGAGCGTAAGCTAAAGGGCGTCGAAGAGGCTCCGGCTAAAGAGGTGTTGCTTGCCAACCTCAACAAGAGTGAAGCCGAACTCGCCCGTGACGAAGCTCAAGCTGCCCTCCAAGAGGCTCTGGTTGCCAAGGAATGGCTTCTTCGAGAAGCGTTGTCTCAGGTAAGTCTATCTTCATGTGTTCACGCTTTTCTTTGTAAATAGGGTGTTGACACTTGTATATTTTCTTATGTAGGTTGTGCATCGGGTCTTCTCAGAGACATCTTACGACGATGCTATGAGCGCAGCCCTCAACGCTTCTCACGAGGATGGGGAACGGGTCGGCTTCCTGCTTGGTCTAGGGTTCGTTGAGAAAGGCGTCCCGCCATCCAACTTCCCTTTGTACAATGTAGATACTGAAGCCATATATGACCAAGCAGTAAATCAATACGCCGCCTTCCCGCATCCGGTGGTGGAGAAGGTGAATGAAATTGCTGCTGCTGATGATGGGCTACCTATCCTTAAGGCTTTCCTTGAACAGCCACGCTCTACTGACGGCGCTGGTCCAAGTGGAAGTGGCCCTGAAGCCTGATCCTGAAGATCCCTTCCTGCTGCTAGGATAGATTTAGTTTGTATAGATTTACTTTCTTGTAGGCGGGTAGTTACCCGGCCATTCTTGTAACGAATATTTTTGAAATGTAAATCTTTGTGCGGCTAAGACCGCTTGTTTCATTGGATTCCTTGCTTTATAAACGTTATATGACTTACATACTTTAGTTTAAGTTAGCAATTTTCCACGTGTTTAGAATAAGTTAACCTTTGAACGTGGTAGATAGGTGTGAAGTTTTGCTTCCTCTTCCGTGATTGTGCGGGTAAGACCGTCACTTGCACGTAGTAGGATGGCTAAACTTTACCATCTGACCTGCGTGTAGGTTTTCCTCTTCTTTGAGGATAAGTTAACCTTTGAACGTGGTAGATAATAGGTGTGAAGTTTTGCTTCCTCTTTCGTGATTGTGCGGGTATGACCGTCACTTGCACTTAGTAGGATGGCTAAACTTTACCCATATCTGACCTGCGTGTAGGTTTTCCTTATCCTTTTTAGGATAACCTTTGAACGTGGTAGATGATAGGTTGAAGTTTTGCTTCCTTGTTCGTGATTGTGCGGGTAGGACCGTCACTTGCACTTACAAGGATGGCTAAACTTTACTTACATCTGACCTGCGTGTAGGTTTTCCTTATTTTTAACGTTGTGTTTATGCGGGTTTTGCCGCCTTCCACACGTAACGACTTACTTCTTCCCCATTCATGCGGTGAATACCGGCACCAGTGTGGGAAGTTCGTAAGTATAAAGGTAAGGTAAACACATTATGAAAGGAGAATCATTTCCATTAGAAGTGGCTCTAGGCCTTTTCTTTACAAGTTTTGGAATTGATCTACATATAACATTTGCGTAATTGAGCTCCATTCCATGTTCTTGGGATGGGAGTGCCATCGAGCCTTTCGAGCCGGTATGCGCCCTTTCCCAGGATTTCTTTTATAATGTATGGCCCCTCCCAGACCGGGGCCAGCTTTCCCGGGCGCTCTTGGTTTGAAGCCTCGTTGTTACGCAGTATGTAGTCTCCTATATTGAAGTTGCAGAGTTTTACCCGCGTGTTGTAGTACTTTTGCATTTGTCGTTTGTAGTTCTCTTCACGCACTGCGGCTAAGTCTCTGCGTTCCTCGGTTAGCATCAGATCCAACCGTCTTTCTGCATCATTGTCTTCTGGCTGAATCAAGACCCTTGGTGAGGGTAGACCAATTTCGACCGGGACCATGGCTTCAGTGCCATAAGTGAGGCTGAACGGGGTTTCTCCCGTACTGGCCTTCTTCAGCGTTCTGTTTGCCCAAAGGACGTGCGGAAGCTCGTCCACCCAGCCAGATCTGTGTTCCAATAGTCTTTTCTTGATGCCTTCGACGATGCTCTTATTTGCTCTTTCCACCTCACCATTACCTTGCGGGTGTGCCACTGAGGTAAAGGTGTGGGTGATTTGAAGTTCTTTCAGCCACTGTTGTAGCTTCTTGTCAGCAAATTTGGTGCCGTTATCGCTCACCAAATTCTGTGGAAGTCCAAAACGACAAATAATAAATTCCCAAATAAATTTTTTGATATGTTTCGCGGTTGTTTGGGCTAAAGGTTTTGCTTCTATCCACTTGGTGAAGTAGTCGATGGCTACCACTAGGAACTGAACATTTCCTGCTGCTGTAGGAAATGGGCCTGTCACATCGATGGCCCACTTCTGAAATGGCCATGAAGAAGTGACTGGAACAAGTTCATTCTTCGGGCGGTGCGTGTTGGGTGCGTAAAGCTGGCAAGACCTGCATTTTCTGATGTATGCCAGTGCATCCGTATGCATCCCCGGCCAAAAGTATCCCGCGTTGTTTAGCTTGGCTACAACAGCGCGGGGACCTGCGTGTACTCCACAGATGCCTTCGTGTACTTCCCTTAGGAGGTAGTCAGCATCTTGGTTGTCCACGCATCTTAGGAGTGGGCCAAGAAAGTTACGTCTGTAAAGGATGTCATTGACGAGTTGATAATTCAGTGCCTTACAGCGTAGTTTTCTTGCCTGTGTTTTGGACTCCGGTAGTGTACCTGTCGCAAGGTATTTTATTATTGGTGTCATCCACGTTTCCGTGCCGGTTTGGATGACACAAATTTCCTTGTGCGGAACCGAAGGTGTCTCGAGGAGTTCAATGCGGATATCCTTTCCTAGGTGGGTAAAGGCTAATGAAGCAAGCTTGCTTAACGCATCCGCAGATTTGTTTTCACTTCGCTTGACGTGTATGACTTTGCAGTCATTGAAATCGCGCATAAGGGTTTTTGCTTGTGCGAGGTACAGGGCCATTGTGTCGTTCACGGCCGTGTACGTCCCGTTGATTTGATTTGCTACTAACATGGAATCCACGTGGGCTTCCAAGTTTTTCACTCCCATCTTATGCGCAATTCTCAGCCCAGCCAGGAATGCCTCATACTCGGCTTCGTTATTCGTACTTGGAAAATCCAATCGAATAGCGTAGGTGTATTCTTGGCCCGCTGGGTTGGTTAGCTTTAGCCCTGCTCCTGAACCCTCGTTATTGGCTGCCCCATCAGTGTAGAGCCGCCAGACATCATTGATGTCTTGTGCTGGAGAGGGTTGAGCCTCTTCCTAGCACTCTTTTTCCCGCGATACAAGCACTTCTGCAATAAAGTCGGCCAGAACCTGGCCCTTTATGGCTGGTCTTGGCTTATACTTTATCGCGTATTCTCCTAACTCAATTGCCCATTTGGCTAGGCGTCCCGATAACTCGGGTTTGCCTAGAACGTTTGCAAGTTTGAAGTTGGAGAGGATGGTGATTGGGTGACCCTGGAAATATCGTCTTAACCTGCGTGAGGCGTGTAAAAGTGCTAAGACTAATTTTTCGAGGGTAGAGTACCGGGTTTCTACGTCTGTTAGGATACGGCTGACATAATAGATTGGCATCTGGATGCCCTTTCGCTCTACTAGCAGGACTGCCCCGGTTGCTCTATCAGTTGCGGAAAGGTATAGGATTAACTCCTCTCCCGCTTCTGGTGCTGTGAGTGTTGGGAGTTCGATCAAGCGTGACCGAATCTCCTGAAAAGCTGCTTCCGCTTCTGGTGTCCAGCGGAAGTGCGTTTTTTTCAAACAGTTTCTCAATGTTGACACGAAGGGAAACAACTTATCCGCGTGGTTTGCCAAAAAGCGATTAAGTGCCACTAGTCGTCCGTTCAGTGTCTGAGCCTGTTTGATGGTAGTAGGTGATTCCATTTTGATAATGGCTTCGACCTTTTCAGGGTTCGCTCTGAAGCCATCTTTAGTGACGATGACCCCCAAGAACTTCCCTTCTTCCACTCCAAAGGCACATTTGCTCGGGTTGAGCTTCATGTTTATCTTCCTGAGCGTGTTGAAAGTTTCTTCGATGTCTTTCAACATCGCTTCTGGGTCAGGGCTTTTGATGACCAAGTCATCCATGTAGACTTCCAAGTTCCTCCCAATTTGGGAATGAAACTCTTTGTCCATCAGGCGTTGGTATGTGGACCCGGCATTCTTAAGTCCGAATGGCATCATTTGATAACAAAATGTGCCATCGGGCGTCCGAAAAGCGGTTTTGTCCTGATCATCAACGGCCATGTGGATTTGATGGTACCCCTTATACGCGTCCAGGAAGCATTTAAGGCGGAATGGTGCCAACGAATCCACCTTAAGATCAATTTCAGGTAACGGATAACAATCTTTGGGGCATGCTTTGTTCAAATCCTTGAAATCTATGCACATGCGCCATTGTTTGTCATTCTTCGGTACCATAACGGGATTTGCAACCCAAGTTTGATATCTAATAACGCGTAAGATGCCTGCGTCAAGAAGTTCCTTGACTTGGGTTCTACACGCGTTAGTTTGTTCTGGCCCCATTACTCTGCGCTTTTGTACGATCGGTGTGACAGCCGGATCGCATTTGAGCTTATGCTCTGCCTTACTCCGGGGTACACCAGTCATGTCAGCTGGTGTCCACGCAAAGATGTCGGCGTTCCTTTGTAATAAGCGCTTAAGTAAGGTGCGTGTGGGATCAACAATTGTTGGGCCAATGGTTACGGCCTGGTCAGGGTACTTGCCATTGAAGGCCCATCTTTCTGGTTCGGTGATGGTTGGTTTAGCCATCTTTGGTTTGGGTTTAGATGAGACAGATGCGATGCATACCTGGGGAATGCCGGTGATCATCGCTACACCCTCAGCTGTTGGCCATCCCATCATGCCGTGGACTGAGGATACCACGGCGTTGAATCTTGCCATCCCGTCTCTCCCGAAGAGAATGTCGTACGTGTGGTGTGGCTTCCTCATTACGACAAAGTCCACATCTTCAAAGTACAAAATGATTGAAGGGTGTTAGGCTCTTAGCTGGGTGATGAGGAAAAACGAAAACATAATATATCCAAAAATTAAAATATTATTTTATGTGATTTTCAATTACAATAAATTATATTAAAATTTGTAAATTCAACCCAATGTTTGTTTATATATTTCATGTTTGTTTATATATTTCATGTACTCGTTCAAACAGTACTTCAGAATACGAATTAGTATTCCTAGAAAAATGATGTATATCATTTATATATTATCTTTTCTAAAAGTCATATCATTATTATATTACATTTTGTGTTACTAAAATATACCGTACAATTTTATTATATAAAATTAACTTTAATAAATTGTTTTTGAGTTAATACGATCAAACATAATGTTTTTAAATATAAAGGTATAAATTGATTATTTCAAATGTATTTAATTTTAACAAATATTTATATCTTTAGGGACGGCAAACAAACACATTATTATATAGCACTGTCAGTGTTGCAAAATTCGACCTAGACATCGGCAGTGACAGATTCAGGAATTTTTTCCACAGGGGTCGGAAGTTTGGGCGGTCAATTGTCGATACATATATGTGTGTGTAAATTTTTTTACTTGGGAAGGGTCGGGTCGAATAGGGTCACATATAACCAAATTACAATATAAATTCGTAATTAGATTACGCAAATCGTAACGAATAGAGGCGGCAGGGCCCAATCCAAAGTGCAAAAGCATACCAATTTACATATATGATAAATTATAAATAGAATTAGTGTATTATTTACTTTGTAAATAACCTATATGTAGCATCAAAATAACATAATTCTAAACATCTCTAACAATCTCGCTTTACATGGGTTTTTACTTTTTAGGAAAGTATATCTTAAAACTTCACGTATATATGATAAAAATGTATATTACTTATAAGAAAGCATCTTTATATATTGATGAAATATGTTGTATTTACAATAATATTTAAAATGAAACAGAAAAAATTATGTATAATATAGACAATAAATAAATATACTTCACACTAAAAAAAATATACAACACAATAAAGAAAATAAAAACATATAGAAACAAAATAAAATAAAACCTATACGTATTGCATAAGCCTTTGGGTGGGTGGATTTTCTTCAGAACTGGAGATAATTTTAAGACGCTTAAGGGCTCTCTATAACTAGGTTGGGCCAGCTGACGGTGATATTTTACGATCGAATCACTCCATACAAAATACTTAAGCAATTATGTTTGTTGGCCGTTAAAAAAAAGACACATTACATGTACCAAGCTAAAGAAAATATAGTAAAGAAAACAAAGAAAAAGGTGAATTGAAAGCCGACATAGTCAACCACCAAATTAAATGTGTCAACTTATTTAAGTGTTTATTTTAAGAGTTAAGTGTCATTTAGTATCTGTGATTTGACCAACTACGCAACTTTAGTACCCTATTCTTTATTTTGTGTAAATGGCTACCACAGTTTTAAAAAAACTTGCATTTTTAGTACTTTTTTCTAACCCCGTCTATATTTTCCGTTAAGTTAGGGATAATTTGGCAACTTCGTTATTTTCTTTGTTTTTTCTTTTCTTCTAAACACTTATATCTTCTAAACACGAAATCCACAAATCATAACATCAAAATCCAAATCCTAAATCCCCAAATCCTTTCTCCGTATCATCATAGGGTTTGAATTTTTATGATATTTTGAGATTTAAGATTTAGATTTTGATGTTATGATTTGAGGATTTAGGGTTTACAAGATATAAGCGTTAAAAGAAAAGAAAAAAACAAAGAAAATAACGAAGTTATTAAATTATCCTTAACTTAACGACAAAAATAGACGGGGTTCGAAAAAAAGTACTAAAAATGCAAGTTTTTTAAAACTGATGTAGCCATTTGCACAAAATAAAAAATAGATACTAAAGTTGCGTAATTGGTCAAACCACATATATTAAAAATGACACTTAACTCTTATTTTAATCTTCTCTTTATTGAGAGGTGTCACCTATCAAATCTACATGTTTAGGTAGAGTGTTTTGAAATTAATTATTATAAAGTAAATAGTGAAAAAGACCGTAGAGAAAGAGAAAATTGAGAGAAAAATTTGCACCTCTTCTTCTTCTTCAACTTTACCTGTTCTACTACCACCATCTGGTTATTGCCGGAAATTTTTTCTCCTGCTTTTCTTTTCTTCTCCTATTTCTTAGTATTTCACAGGGGTCGGAGTTGAAATTTTACAGGGGTCGGTCGAGATTTTATCAGATATATAACACTAGATTTAAAAATTTCACAGGGGACGGCCGACACCTGCACCTAAGCCATAGGTCCGCCCATGGACATCGGTGTCTAAGCGTTAATCGGACCCCAGGTGTCTTGATATATAAGCTAATCAGAGGCTGTAGATGCTATTCCACTAAAACCTGACATAGTCAGAAAGTTTGGACATAGTCAGAAAGTTTGGTCGTAGTCGGAAAATTGGTCCAAATGGCCCAACTCGACGTCGGTCAGAATCGGTCCAAGTCGGATAAAATCGGTCCAAATCGTCAAACTCGAACAATATGTCCAAAAGTTTTTTAGTAAATCCGGCCCAACAAAATCGGCACAAATACACTTTTTGACCTAGAAGACTAGACGAAAACTTTTGAAAATTTGATTTGTTATATTAAATGTTTCAATTTAGAACTATTTTCAAGTATTATATTCACATTGATGTGCATATAACTATACATACATATGTGTGAGTGTGTTTGGAAAGCTATATATAACAAATTCTAATATGATTAAATCCTATTAATTCTAGACGGTACATAACCACTTGACTAGCGTCTAACGAATTCTGCAAGACTGCAACTATGCATTGCAATGGTGATAAATCTGTGTAACCTATAAAAAGTGTGATCAAATACATATTTGTAAAAGAGACGATCAAATCCATAAAACGTACTTATCATCACGAGATCATTTACGTAGTAGTTAACTGTAAATTTTATTTCTTTTGACTCAATTTTGTCACCTTGATAAAACTACTTTTAAGTACTTTTGTATAATCATCTCTAAATTTTATTTGCTTTCATTCAATTCTCTAGTCACGATTACGATATAGAAGAACTCCCGCTTCCACGAGCGAAGACTGCGCTCGGTTGCGCAAATCTTCAAACCCTTAATCCGGGTTTTCAACGTGTACCACCCCTGGATGCACCTCCAAGAGTAGAAGGTCATCAGGCGGTCAACATAGGGCTCAATGCCCAGAATCCGGCACAGCCACTAGAAGTGGCGAACCTTGGCAATCGCCATCGGATGCACCTCGGTCAGGTGCACACCGTGCCTCTCAAGGACACGGTAAACAAACTTTGTCAATGGGAACCTAAGATTCCCATAAACAAAGAATGCAGCATATACCCCGATCTTGCCTCTGGGGGCATCGTACACCGTCTGATGGGGTTCAGGAAACTCAGGCTCGAGAGACTCGAGCATGAACTTCCTGACGACGTACTGATACAGATCGACAGGCAGAGCACACTGGCACTCGCCAGCAGTACTCTTGTCATCAGCTGTAGATTCGAGATCACGTGAAGACATCTTGCAGATAAAGAAGAAAACGATTTCAAGGGAATGCTCGACTGAAAAGATGAGTATTCGCCGGAAATCGTTTTGAAGATGAGAAGAGTGAAAGTGTGGATTACAAAGAACCCTCTCCCCCTTTATATACTAATCGCAATTAATGCGATGAATTTAATGCGGAAGAGAGAGAAATCGAAGGTGCAATGAAACTATGACACGTGGCAAAAAGCAAGCTGGCAACAGCTGTTGAAAGAACGCGTACCATTAATTTCGCGGCCACGCGCCCGAAAAATCGCGCCCACGCGCCTGAAAAAGCGTCTGGAATGACCATATACTGTCACGTCACCATAACTTCCTGCACGTCCTGACACAGTCAGAAGAAACCGTCGCACGACGTTTCAGAGGTTTGGACTGTTCTTATCCTTTCACCAACTCTTCGAATTTCAAAATTCAAACAGATTCAAAAGTAAGCGGGAAAATACCCCTTACCTTGGCAACCAAGTAACCGTAAGACGGATGCGGGTACAGTGTTAAGGCAAAACCCTTCACATACCTAGCACCCGCAGGGAATTGAAGCCAAGAATACCTTGGCAACCAAGTAACCGTAAGACGGATGCGGGTACAGTGTTAAGGCAAAACCCTTCACATACCTAGCACCCGCAGGGAATTGAAGCTAAGAATACCTTGGCAACCAAGTAACCTTAAGACGGGTGCGGGTACAGTGTTAAGGCAAAACCCTTCACATACCTAGCACCCGCAGGGAATTGACGCCAGGAATACCTTGGAAGTAAAGTAACCGTAAGACGAGCGCGGGTACAGTGTTAAGGCAAAACCCTTCACATACCTAGCGCTCCGCAGGGAATTGAAACCAAGAAGGATCTTCTGGGCAATGCTTGCGGAAACGGAAATAACATCCCCGCATAGCGGGAACGTCGAGAACTACATTGTTTGAAGCTCCAGGATGGAATTGGTGGTTTTAACATAATTGATCACTATGTTCAAAACTACCAAAACCTCATGGAGAATCCACACAAGTGGGACTCAACGCTCCTGACTTGCGAGGAGGTTACAGACCTACCCGCATCATACCCAAAGATCAAGCAGGAAAGTCGGGGATTTCTGCAAGTGACAAGGACTTCCGCGGGAAGAATCCCCATGGAAAACCTTAAAAAACCCTTTTCAAAACCCTTTGCTTAAGTCCAAAAGTTCACCTCACTTTATTAAACACTCATGAGAAGAACATTGGACTGGGGGGACTTGAAGAGGTAGGTCCCAGCAGAGCCCAGTTGGACCCGCAAGACTCACCTTGAAGAGGGACGTCTGCGCAGAAACCAACTGGATCCGCAGGACCCACCATGCTCAGAGACGTGACGTCCTTACGCGCAGTACGCAAGCTGTTCCCGCAGGAAATGCCTCCCAATGGTGAAGGACTCTGCCTGTTCCCGCAGCTGCGGATACAAGCCATCAGGGAAGGCCACCCGCGCAGCAAGGCTACACGCACAAGGCACTTAGCTCTCAATCACTCAGTGTCACCTGAAGGAATGAGCAAAGCCGGGAACAATCCCGCACAAAGGCGGGAGGGGGAATACTCCCGCCCAACTAAGCCAGTCCGTACGATACGGGAAGATCTTCTGTACTGTACCTGACGAGGTATGGGCAAAAGATCTGACTAAAGATACGACAGCTTATTGACAACAGTATGGCGAGCAGCATGCTCCTGTACTGTATGTCACTATTAGCCGCTGCCTACTCACCAACTCCTGTCATACCACGTTCATAGCCGGCAGTTGGTGGAAAAGGAATAGTACACAGCAGGCCTGGTCACTATCAGCCGCTGCCTACCCACCAACTACCAGCAGGGCACGTGCGTACGCCACTGTTGGTGGAACAGGAACACTATTGCAGCCGGCCACACCTCCTTGGAAACCTACATTCGGCTATAAATACCCCAAATGGTATGATCATCATATCTTCACATTATCATCATATTATACCTGATATCTGCTCTAGCAATCTCTTAATATACATTTATATTTAAAGAGCAATCTAGTCTGATTCTCACGCCGGAGGGTGGTCACAAGGAGGAACCCCCCCTTCTCAGTGACAAGCTCACGGTGTCTGTTTTGCAGGTTATCAGAAGAACCATCTTTACCGGGTCTAACCCCTCGTGGGAAACATCTATCTAACCCCCAGGTTACCCGTAATCTGCCCAGGGTCCGGTTAGTGTTTCTTCAGTACTTTTGTATAATCATCTCTAAATTTTATTTGCTTTCATTCAATTCTCTAGTCAAGATTACACTAGACAAAATTGTTAAACTATTTATGTAGGTTTATGTGAAAAGATTAATTTATTTTGTTTAAATTATGAGAGTTTCATGTGAAGTGAAATATATATTAAACCACACCGATATTGATTGATCAACAGCATTTTTTATCATGCCTTGACGCAACTTACGGAGTAGGTAATTTATTTTTTAATTACGGATTTAATCATTATTTTGACATTATCAGTTGAAAAAAAAAGGTTTACAAATAATATAATTAAACCTTTAAAAAATTTTACATCTTCATAAACATTTTTTAGCTTTTCTAAAATTGTGAATTTCTAATGGCGACACAAATCTAACATTAACCTATTAACAAGTTTAAGTAAACAGGCAGTGTTCGGTCAAAATGGTAGGTTCCATGGGTTTTAGGTTAACCTGTTTAAATTTATACTTAGTTACTATATATGTTTTTTTGAATTGATAACAAATAAAGCCCAACTATACGGCCATACGGGTAATCTAATAGTTGAGCTAAAGCTTATTAAGTTTAACTAAATAAATATTTTTATAATCAAATATAAAAAATAAAGATAATTGGGCATCAAGTTTAATATAGTTTAAACGTGATTATTTGGTATACTTTTCTATATTGTTTTAATTTTAAAATTTATTGTTGTAGAGTATATATGAAAATATAAATAACGGATTAAACAAGCTCGTGAAACTTCGTTCGTGTTCAGGTTTATGATTTTTAAGTTCGTGTCGAGTTCAACCCACTAAGCCAACACGACCTGTTTGGACGTTTAACAGCTCTTCTTCCACTTACCCTAATAATTTTTTTATTATTAATAATGGTATATTTGAATTGAAAAATCTAATTATACTTGTACTTTTATATTATATCCATTTGAGTATTTTTATTTCAAAATTATTAGATTGCCTTAGCTGATCGAAACACATAACTTATTAAATTATTAAAATTCGAAGTAATTTTTTGTTTGATGATGCTAAAAAGGTAACTAAAATACTTATTAGCTAATAATAACTTATCGTGATTATATGATTTAAAATTACAGCCTAAGTTTGGAAGAAAAGTTGAAAACAATAGTCAATAATGTCATCCAAAATAAAAATAAAATAGAGGGTGAATTATATTATGGAAATATTTTTAAATTATATATTTTTAGAATTAATTTAGGGAAATGCATGTGATAAATGCATTATTGGGGCTTGTTTGAATTCAACGTTGCTATTAAGAGAATATAATCGCATGTGAAATATATGACTTTGTAATATATATAGGTTTATAGGATTTTAAAAATTTCTATCGACTGATATTGCCCGATAATAATTCTTATTTATTTTATCGTTTCCGACGGTTTTAAATTTTAAAAAATTGGCCCCAAGTGCCCCCTATTAAAAACGACTTAACGACGTTATACTTTTTTTAAGAATTCAAACTAATATTTTAGGGCTTCTGGTAGGAAGGAGAATACGAATCGATTGATGTAAAACTTAACTCGAAACGGTGATCCAAACGACTTGATTTTTTGCTAACTGGAAGTTCAAACACACGAATTGAAGCAAAAATCAAGTCGTTTGGATCACCGTTTCGAGTTAAGTTTTACATCAATTGATCCGTATCCTCCTTTCGATCAAACGCCCTAAAAAATAGTTTGAAATTCATAAAAAAATTATAACGCTGTTAAGTCCTTTTAACCGAGGGACCATTGGGGACCAATTTTTGAAATTTGAGACCGCCAATGGTGATAAAATGAATATGGATTATTATCGGCAAATACTAGTCAATATGGATTAATAAAATCCAATAAAACATATATATATATATATATATATATATATATATATGGGAATGTTAACGTACAAATAAAATTAACGTGCTAAGCGTGAGAATCAAGTAGAGTAATTATATAATTACATCATAGAGTAATTATCATATAGTAATTACATAATTACTCTACTTGTAATTATAATTACTCTACTTGATTCTCACGTTTAGCCGTTAATTTCATTTGTGTTTGATCCAACCCCTATATATATAGGAGAAAATTAACGTACAAATAAAATTAACGTGCTAAACGTGAAAATCAAGTAGAGTAATTATGTAATTACATCATAGTATAATAAATAATTACATAATTACTTTACTTATAAATATATATAATTATTCTACTTGATTCTCACGTTTAACATGTTAATTAATTTGTATTCGATCCAAACCACACACACACCACCAAACTAATGATTATAATATTGACTTATTCTACAAAAGATTACAAAAATAATAAATGTAAAAAACCATAATTGGTTGTCAAATGTCAAGTGAGCCAAATGAAGAATGACATAAAGGGAAAAACACATATTTTATCTAATAACATATAAGACACATGTCAATCACCATAACTTTTCCGCATGACACTATTTTTTTAAACTTCACCAATCACTATAAAGTGTTCTTTTTTTTCATTAAAATGAGTGTGACTTTGTTTTATAAAAAAATACGTCATTGTGTCTCTCAATTTATCATTGTATCTTTATGCTTATCATTTTGGTTTTGTATTTTTGTAAGTGATGAAATCTGAAAGTTGTAATAGTGAAATAACACCTTTGTGCGACCATAATACGTAAATATAATAATAAAATAACAACTTTATCTAATACATAAAATATAATGATAAATACATATTACACAATAACCTGAAACGTAAAACACAATGATGAATCCATATTACACAATGACCTGAAACGTAAAACACAATGATAAATACATAATACACAATGACCTTAACATAATACTCAATTAACGTTAGGGATGAGCTCGGTACCGCACCGGTACCCAAAATACGATCCTGAAAATCACAAGTTCTTGGTACCGGTACCTAAATATTCGGTTCGGTACCGGCATTGACTGTAAAATTCGGGAAATACCAGCAACGTACCGTACCGGTACCGGTACCGATCCCGAAACTCAAAAATTTGGTACCGACGGTACCAAATAGGTACATATTTTGGTACCGGTACCGAATTTGCTCAACCCTAATGAACGTAATACACAATGGCAAACAATAGACAAAATAATTAGCATAAAGACACAATGCCGTAATTTTTTTTAATTTTATCTTTAATACAAATACCGATTGAAAAATATGACCATAACTTATAACACAGTGTAGAAAACCAATTAAAAAACCACAATGACCAACCAGTAACACATTGTATATCAAACCCACCAATTTGTTTTTTTATTTTTTTCTATAACAATACAATACTCATATTAAAGATATAAAAATTTTGTTTGTTATTATGGTGATTTTTTTTTTAAAATTGTCATGTGATAAACTTCTTCGTCAAGGAATATTAGAGAGAATAAGTTTGATTTATGAGAGTAGTATTCTAGATTAGAGCACATCACCGCGTAGGGAATCATAATTTGTGAAAGCTAGCCATAGGAATCGACAACAACCTTTAGCATCATCAGACCGATCGAGAAACGTCTGGTTGTTTATAGGTAAGAAACTTATTTAAAGCTAAGTTTTTTAGATCCTTGCATGGAAACTCGAGAGATTTGAATTTCGGACCTATAAGATCAACAAAGTTGGAATCTTAATCGGCTTGAAGGCCTCAAACATCAATATTAGATTTTAAGATCTAGATCTAGGTTCCACGAAGGTAGTTTCCACATAGGTTTAGTTCTCTCATGACGGACGTAGTTCTCACATGTATATATAGTTTTCGTTTGTAGATAGTTCTCGCACACCAATATAGTTTTCACATAAATTAAGATTTTCTTATGTGTCATAAAACGCACGTACAATTCTCTATATTTTTCTTAGTTTTAAGTGATTTAATAACCTTGTTTTAGTTATGATTTTATGTTTATACATTTAATTACATTTTGCTAGGTTTTTATGTGAAAGTTCGTATTTCGGAGCATAAACGGAAGGTTTTAAACAAAAGTCGAAAACAAATGTTGGAAGAAACTGAAAGAAAACAAGAAACGAAAGGTGTTCGAGAAAAAACATTAGTTCGGTGTTTTAAATGAGAAAATATAACATACGTATGGGGGATTAAAGATTGAAAAGCGATTAAAAATGGGACCTGGATGTTTTGGTTAACACTCACGTCCAGATTCATAATGAATGTGGACAACCAGCATGTCTAGGTACGTCATGAGTCACTAACAACCATGGAGATCCCCTAATGACATGCGAGGGACGTGATTCTTGGGAAATAACCAACCTAGTATGTTGTTCCTAGCAACATGAGATAAATCAAGAGTGCACCTTTGCGACGGGCTAAAACACTAACATTCAGTTGAAGACCCTAGAAACTGATTTTATATGTTTTAACACGTTCTATTTGAGGGGGTTCGTTTCCAGACATCCCTTTGACACTCTTGGGGCAGTTCTATGTCGGAGAAGGCATTTGGGATCAAGGATTGATAACCAGGGTCGAGAATTGCACATATATCTAGTATTCGGTTATTGATTCCTATTTCTCTTTGTGTAATCAGATTAATAATTAACATCATCTTCATGACTTTCATTATTGTTGTCTACTATTGAACATGGTTTTTTGCTAATAATCCATAACTACGTAGGTTTGATGAATATTTGTTGTGTTTTGTTTTTTTATTAGTTTTATGGACTTGTATTAACGGATTAACGTTATATAAACTATCAAATTGCAATTGATCTCATGTGTATGATTATATAGGTTTGATTTACTGTTAATCATCGTTTCGCATGTGTCTTGTTGAGT
>NW_027501315.1:0-65232 GCF_021521415.1 Bidens hawaiensis | reverse complement strand
CGGGCAGAGATGTAGAAGAACTCCCGCTTCCACGATCGGAGACTGCACTCGGTCACGCAGATCTTCAAACCCTTGATACGGGTTGTCAGGGTGTACCACCCCTGGACGCACCTCCAAGTATAGAAGGTCATCAGGCGGTCCACGTAGGGCTCAATACCCAGAATCCGACACACCCACTCGAAGTGCCGGACCTTGGCAATCGCCATCGGATGCACCTCGGTCAGGTGCACCCCGTGCCTCTCCAGGACACGGTACACAAACTTTGTCAATGGGAACCTAAGGTTCCCATAAACAAAGAATGCAGCATATACCCCGATCTTGCCACTGGGGGCATCGTACACAGTCTGGTGGGATTCAGGAAACTCAGGCTCGAGAGACTCGAGCATGAACTTCCTGACGATGTACTGGTACTGATCAACAGGTAGAGCACACTGGCACTCGCCAGCAGTACTCCTATCGTCGGCTACAGCTTCAGCATCATGAGAAGACATTTTTGCAGAAAGAAGAGTGATTTCGGGAAAATGCTTGCCTGAAAAAGGGGAGTATTTGCCGGAAATCACTAAGAAGAAGAAGAAGAGAGGTGAAAGTGTGGATTACAAAGAGGCCTCTCCCCCTTTATATACTAATCGCAATTAATGCGGTGAATTTAATGCGGAGAGAGAGAAATCGACGGTGCAATGAAACTATGACACGTGGCAAAAAGCAAGCTGGCAACAGCTGTAGAAAGGACATGTGCCAGTAATTTCGCGGCCACGCGCCCGAAAAATCACGCCCACGCGCCTGAAAAAGCGTCTGGAATGACCATGTTCTGTCACGTCTACATAACTTCCTGCACGTCCTGACACAGTCAGAAGAAACCGTCGCACGACGTTTCAGAGGTTTGGACTGTTCTTATCTTTTCACCAACTCTTCGAATTTCAAAATTCAAAATTCGAAAATATTAAAAAGTAAGCGGGAAAATCCCCCCTTACCTTGGCAAACAAGTAACCGTAAGACGGATGCGGGTACAGTGTTAAGGCGAAACCCTTCACATACCTAGCACCCGCAGGGAATTGAAGCCAAGAACCTTGGCAAACAAGTAACCGTAAGACAGATGCGGGTACAGTGTAAAGGCAAAACCCTTCACATACCTAGCACCCGCAGGGAATTGAAGCAAGAAAATCTTGGCGAACAAGTAACCGTAAGACGGCCGCGGGTACAGTGTTAAGGGAAAACCCTTCACATACCTAGCACCCGCAGGGAATTGAAGCCAAGTATTCCTCGGCAACCAAGTAACTATAAGACGGGCGCGGGTACAGTGTAAAGGCAAAACCCTTCACATACCTAGCACCCGCAGGGAATTGACGCCAGGAATACCTTGGAAGTAAAGTAACCGTAAGACGAGCGCAGGTACAGTGTCAAGGCAAAACCCTTCACATACCTAGCGCTCCGCTGGGAATTGAAACCAAGAAGGATCTTCTGGGCAATGCTTGCGGAAACGGAAAAAACATCCCCGCATAGCGGGAACGTCGAGAACTATGTTGTTTGAAGCTCCAGGATGGAATTGGTGGTCTTAACATAATTGATCACTATGTTCAAAACTACCAAAACCTCATGGAAAATCCATACAACTGGGACTCAATGCTCCTGACTTGCGAGGAGGTTACAGACCTACCCGCATCATACCCAAAGACCAAGCAGGAAACTCGGGCATTTCTGCAAGTGACAAGGACTTCCGCGGAAAGAATCCCCATGGAAAACCTTACAAAACCCTTTTCAAAACCATTTGCTTAAGTCCAAAAGTTCACCTCACTTTATTAAACACGCATGAGAAGAACATTGGACTGGGGGGACTTGAAGAGGTAGGTCCCAGCAGAGCCCAGTTGGACCCGCAAGACTCACCTTAAACAGGGACGTCTGCGCAGAGACCAACTGGATCCGCAGGACCAACCATGCTCAGAGACGTGACGTCCTTACGCGCAGTACGCAAGCTGTTCCTGCAGGAAATGCCTCCCATGGTGAAGGACTCCGCCTGTTCCCACAGCCTCGGATACAAGCCATGAGGGAAGGCCACCCGCGCAGCATGGCTACACGCACAAGGTACTTAGCTCTCGATCATTCAGTGTCACCTGAAGGAATGAGCAAAGCCGGGAGCAATCCCGCACAGAGGCGGGAGGGGGAATACTCCCGCCCAAATAAGCCAGTCTGTATACTGAAGGATCTTTTACTGTACCTGACGAGGTATGGGCGAAAGATCTGATCAGAGATACGACAGCTCACTGATACAGTATGGCGAGCAGCATGCTCCTGTACTGTATCACTATTAGCCGCTGCCTACTCACCAACTACTGTCATACCACGTGCGTAGCCGGCAGTTGGTGGAAAGGGAATAGTATACAACAGGCCTGGTCACTATCAGCCGCTGCCTACCCACCAACTACCAGCAGGGCACGTGCGTAGGCTACTGTTGATGAACAGGAACACTGTTGCACAGCCGGCCATACCTCCTTGGAAACCTACCTTCGGCTATAAATACCCCAAATGGTATGACCATCTCATCTTATCATACCTTACTACATTATCATCATATTATACCTGATATCTGCTCTAGCAATCTCTTAATATACTTTTATATTTAAAGAGCAATCTAGTCTGATTCTCACGCCGGAGGGTGGTCACAAGGAGGAACCCCCCCTTCTCAGTGACGAGCTCACGGTGTCTGTTTTGCAGGTTATCAGAAGAACCATCTTCCAAGGGTCTAACCCCTCGTGGGAAACATCTCTCCAACCCCCAGGTTACCAGTAATCTGTCCGGGGTCTGGTTAGTGTTTCTTCAACTATCAACACATTTTATTCGTTTTTACATTAATTAAAAAAGGGTGGGAGAGGTGGTATCTTCATGGGACAACAAACGCAAACGGTTTCTTGACAAACCCAGGCTGCAATTTCTTCGTCGGGTGCGGTAACAAGATCTAAAAACTTGTATTGACAAGTATGATATTTGCAAGATTGTGGTGCATAATCATAAACGTAGGGTTTTGCACCACCTATATTCAACAAAAAAAGAAAAAAAAACGATGCATTAAGATTAATTATGGAAACGAATATAAAAATAATACAAGAAACTAAGAATTTTCTTATTACCCCACTTTTCGCAGTATTCCTCAGGGGTATGTCCACCGATAACCCCATTAATAAAAAGCATGCAAAACAACACAAAGTACATCATCTTTTTGTCCATTATTTTTACGTCAACCAGATCTCTACAAAGAAGCAGTGTGCATGGTAACGAATACAGGATGTGGTATTTATAATAGGTTGTGAATGTACTTATGTGAGTCTTTAAACTGAATATTAATTGATTTTAATTTTAAATCATTAAGTGGTTTTAATACCAATTAGTGCAATGTAACGGATTACCTTAAATGGTCATTACCAAGTATGAAATTTTTTATTTAATTTTTCAGGACTTAAGGTAAGGAAATAATAATGGTAAGTTACGGTAATTTTGAAAATTTAAATGCTGTTTAAATGCAAATCAACGCAACCAATTTGTGTGGGTAATTTCCGCTTCAAATAAGTTAATAATAATTTAAACATGCTTAAGAGTGATTATAGCTTAAATCGATTTATAATATTGGTAATTGCAACCTACGATATATTGATATCCGAATTGATATATGAACTCAGATGTTCAAAATTTTGGATATTGATTTGCATAGTAAAAATCGACTATCCGGAATTCGGATATCTGAAGTTCGGATACCCGAAATTCCGAATGTCCAACTTTAAACACCTCTAGTCTTCTTAATTTCATGCAATTTTCCTTTTAAGATACATAATTAAAAAAAAACAAAAATAAAAACAACATTTTACACTTCTATGAATGTTAATAAAAACTATTATAAGATAATAAAAATAAAGTATAGGCCCTAAAATGTTTGATTCTTTTAAACTACAAATCATCTTTCTCTTTGTAAAATTTGCCCAAATTAAATACTTCCATCATATGAAGAAGGGCATTGTTACATTCATCTCGTTGTTTACCTGTGTTTTACTAACTACACTTGTTGTCAATCTGTTTTGTTGTAGACTTGTAGTTTAGATGTGTATTTACTATTAGCAATATATATTTTATATATGTTTGATATATACGATAGAAGATTTAGATGGTTTAAATATGTATATTGATTTGGTTCAATCTCTTTAGCCCATTTGTATTTGTATTGGGTTAGGTTATCTCCATTATATAAGGAGACTTTATTATCAATAATATTCAAGGAATGAAACACTTTTATTTACTTGTGAAACGTTGCATTTTACATTCATTTATTCGTTATATATTGTATAATTTAAACATGAATTAACAACCAATAATACTAAATCAGGTGTTGTCTATTTACTTTGAGCAACATATTGTATCTGTGCCTTACACAGTGCTCTTTGTGAAACACACTTCGACTTTTAACACAACCAACTAAACGTTAACAATCAACGTAACAAAAATATTTGATGTTTCAAGCTAGTAGCATTTATAACACCCCTCAAAAAATTATATCCCACATAGTCAAAAGATAGCAAAACATTAAAACCAAAATATAATTTTCAAAAGTCGAACAAAAATTCAGTTACTTGCTGTAAAACACACCTTTCTCCTACTTGCTGAGAAAATTTACAAACATGAATTCAGTTAAGATGCTATTATTAACAAAACACAAAACAACTACAAATACACTACTACTAGCAAAAAGAGAATAAATTAACCCAACACTTACTTCATTTACCACATACATAGCAGCATAGCATAGGTCAAATTAAAAAAAAAATATAAACAACATCATATTTTTGTGTTTAACTCATGATACACAAACAATACGATTGAATGCAAAAATAAACGGCCGCGTGTTCCTGGCTTCTCGGCCGTGGTTTTCGATCCAACATTCACCACTCGGGCCTTTCTTTTTTACGTTGAAGATCCATCATCAACCACACATCGCCCAGCTCCTACAAATTAAAAAAATTATAGAAAAAACATATTATTATTTTCATCTCATAATACATAAACAGTACGATTCATCATTAACTACTTGTGCCTTTCTTTTTGTTATGGATTCATTTATTGACACTTGCACACCTTAAACACCAAAAAAATACAAAACCTCCCCTATCAACTCAACTGGATTTGTTGCTGTGTTTTTGCATTTGCCAATGAAGTCATTGACACAATCCTATCACTTTTCCTCTTGATTGCTAAACAAAATTTTAAAGCCCGTGTCATAAACACACACAATTACCGGCAAACATATTAAAAACATCAATACCACCTCAATATATTTTAGATCAGACATGGTACAAGCACATCTTAATATTAACATGACCACTAATAACGAACACACATTAACAACACAACCATACCACATATTACGACTTCCTAATATAAACCTACACAGCTTTTTTAAAACTTAAATACCTATACATTACCTACTCAACACAAACTTAGCATTACTAAGTGATGAAAAATGATCCATGCACGTGGTTTATTTTACAAGGCTTTGTAACATTAAGTTTGTTTCTTTATTTTGAACAAGTCTGCTGTAAACTCGGTCTTGTTAAGTCCGATTCCTAAGGGTAGATCAGTTATGTTTATCTCTATTTAAGAGAGTTTCTTTTCATTCGTATGTATGCAATCTTGCTTCAGTTTAGTTTATTGATAATTAAAGGCCTTATTCAAATCTCTTGTTTAGTTTTGATATTATGATTCTAATACCTTCAGATTGGTATCAGAGCGCCAGAGCTCTATCAATCAAAATCACCCTCATCTAAAACCCTTTTCTCTCTGCCTTCCAAACCCTAATTCTTTTCACGGCCGATCAAACCAGTAACCAATCCACAGCTCCAACTCCAATCCCTGTGTTCAAAGGAGAGGGATATGAGTATTGGAGCATCCGTATGAAGACAATACTTCGATCACGCGATCTATTGGTACGCACAAGGTCTTGATGAATTTAAGAAAGATCAACGCAAATTGAAGAATGCTCAAAAGAAAGATGCATATGCTAAGTCAATAATACAACAAGCTGTGCCATGAATCACTATTCTCTCGTATTGCTGCTGGCTCAACAGCTAAAGAGACATGGGAGATTTTAAAATGGAATTTCAAGGAGATTCCCAAGTTCAGGCTGTTAAATTTCAAGGTCTTAGACGTGAATTTGAAAACCTCTTCGTGAAAGAAGGAGAGGTCATTGGTGACTACTTTGGACGGGTTATGGCGCTTGTGAGCCAAAAGAGGGCCTATGGTGAGATCATCTCTGATCAAGTTGTCGTTGAAAAATTACTACGTAGTCTTACTTCCAAGTTTGATTATGTAGTACCTTCTATCGAAATCAACAATTATCTTGCCACCCTCACTATTGTCAAACTTATGGGATGTTTACAGTCTCAAGAAGAAAGGTTATACAGCAGAACTTCTGAGAAACTAAAAGGGAATGATGAACATGCTCTACAAACTATGCATGATTCAAACAGATCAAGAAACAATCCCTTTAGAAGCAGGGGTCGTTCGCCCATGATAAGAAGGGGTCGCAGAAGAAATCAAGATTACTCAAAGATCCCACGGTACACTTACTGCAACGTTTGGTCACTATAAAAAGGACGACTGGTACAATGATGAGCCGGCTGTCACCGTGGCTACAAAAAATGAGGGAAACCAAGAAGAAGATGAAAAGTTGTTCATGGCCACAACTGATGCTGAATCACGTGGTAATGATGTTCACCTTTGGTTCTTGGACTCAGACCTTTGGTTCTTGGACTCAGGGGCATCTATTCACATGACAGGAGCCAAAGATTGCTTCTCTCAACTTGATGAAAACTTCAAAGTCAGTGTGAAGCTGGGTGACAAAAAGGAATTAGCCGTTCAAGGAAAAGGAACAGTGAAAATCACCACACCTAATGGTAACACTAAATTTCTTGATGATGTCTATTTTGCACCTTAAGTGGGTTATAATCTATTAAGTGTAAGACAATTGATGAAAAAGGGATACTCACTTTTGTTTGATGATGATTAGTGTGTCATTACTAACAAAACCACAAGATGTATATTAATGAGAGTACCGGTGTTGAACAACAATATGTTCCTTCTGGACGCATCCAAGGAAGGAACTAACCACTATAATAATACCGACACTCTCATTGATGAAATCTCAAAGTTATGGCACATGAGATATGGGCATTATCATTTTCAAAGTCTAAAACTTTTACATGATAAACAAATGGTGTTTGGGATGCCAAATATTCAATTGGCAGAAAAGTGTGAAGGGTGTGTGATAGGCAAACAATCGAAGGAATCCTTTCCATTCAAGTCATGGAGAGCTACTAAAAAACTTGAATTGGTTCACTCAGATGTATGTGGACCAATGCAAGTCTCAAGTCTAGGTGGTAGTCATTTCTATGTTCTTTTTATTGATGACTACACCAGGATGTGTTGGGTGTACTTTATCTCCAAAATATCAGAAGTGTTTTCAAAATTTAAGCTCTTCAAACTTATGGTTGAAAAGGAAAGTGATTGTTCTATTAAGGTTTTACGGTCTGATAGGGGTGGGGAATACACCTCTAATGAGTTCAATAAGTTTTGTGAAGTACATGGTATAAAGAGGGAGCTCACTGTGCCCTACACACCAGAGCATAATGGTGTTGTTGAAAGAAAAAATCGCACCGTTATGGGAATGTCAAGAAGCATGCTCAAAAGTATGAGTGTTCCTAACTATTTTTGGGCTGAGAGTGTTGCCACAGCTGTGTATCTCACTAATTTAGCTACTACAAAAGCTGTGAGAAACAAAACACCTCATGAGTCATGGAATAATAGAAAACCATCTATTAACCATCTCAAAGTGTTTGGTTGTGTGACTTATGCACTAATACCCTCTAAGTTCAGAAGAAAACTTGATGATAAATCGGACAAGTGTATTTTCATAGGCTATTCAACTCAAAGTAAAGCTTATAGATTGTATAACCCTGTTACCCAAAAGTTTATAACCAGGAGAGACGTGAATTTTTTTGAGAAAGAAAATTGGGAATGGAACGATCAACCTCAATTCAAAAACTTGACAACCACCTTCATTGATCCATTCCCAATATCCATTGATGAGCCTGCTCAAACACACAACAACCATGACCGCTCTACACCAAATTCATCTATGTCACACAATAACCAAAATCCAGTCACACCAAGCACTAACTCTTCCTCTACAACTACCCACAACACAATTCACTCACCAACTGAAACCAATGCTTCATCATCCATGCCTGCTGTCCCAGAATCACAGCAAGACAACACCTATACCCCGTCATATCCTTCTAAAACTAGGGGGTTGAATGAAATCTATGACAATGCCATGGAAGTTAATGTTGATCAAGATTTCTACAATTTCCAGTTTGCTTTGAATGCCACTGATCCCATACACTTTGAATAAGCAGCCAGTAAAGAAGAATGGCAAAATACCATGATAGAAGAATTAGAAGCCATAAAAAAGAATATGACCTGGGAGTTGATGAAAATCCCACCTGGAAAGAACCTAGTGGGTCTGAAGTGGCTTTACAAGACTAAAGTAGGGGTTGATGGGTCTGTCCTACGTCATAAGGCAAGGCTTGTTACAAATGGGTACTGTCAAAAACAGGGAATAAAGACTATCAGGAAACGTTTACTCCTGTTACTCGTTTTGAAACCATCAGAATTGTATTAATTGTAGCAGCTCAAATGGGTTGGTTCATACACCAACTAGATGTCAAGTCAGCCTTATTAAATGGTGACTTGACTGAGGAGATATATGTTGAACAACCCCAAGGTTTTGTGGTGACAGGAAAGGAAGATTATGTCTACCGTCTAAAAAAGGATCTCTATGGCCTCAAGCAGGCCCCAAAGGGCTTGGTATGGGAAGATAGATGGTTATTTTGAGGAAAATGGGTACCATAGAAGTGATAACGAGCCTACATTATATGTCAAGAATAATGGTAATCACAAGGTCATTTATGTTTGCTTGTATGTGGATGATATAATTTGCACAAGTCCGTGTCCAAGTCTTATTGCAGAATTCAAAGATGGAATGAAAAATGTGTTTGAAATGACTGATCTAGGCCTGTTAAAGTTCTTCTTGGGTCTAGAGGTATATCAGTCCAAGAAAGGTGTGTTTCTAAGACAAGAGAAATATGCAAGAAGTCTTCTCGCCAAGTTCGGGATGACCACATGCAATACTGAAGAAACTCCAATGAATACATATGAGAAGCTGGCTATGGAAGATCAGGTTGATAAAGTGAATGAAGTAACATATAGAAGTCTTGTAGGTGGTCTAATTTATCTAACACACACTAGACCAAGTCTTGCATATGATGTAAGTGTGGTAGCCAGATTCATGCAGTCACCCTCAAAAATTCATCTTGGTGCAACTCGGAGAATTCTAAGCAATGTAGCAGGAACTCTTTCGTATGGTCCGTGGTATGAGAAGGGAGTCAATATAGAGTTGATTGGGTATACAGATAGTGATTGGGCAACATGTGCAGATGATAGGAAAAGTGTGTATGCTAATGGATTTACACTTGGTAGTGGTGCAATATCATGGAGTTCAAAGAAGCAGTCAACAGTAGCTCTATCTGTTGGAATCGATCTGCCCAAGACACATATTAGAGTTGATGTGGCTAGTACGTATTGATCCAAGTCGGGTCATACCCAATAACAAGCTAGACAAACGCCACGATATTTATTATTAGATATGATCTAATTAATAAATATCAACACTAATAACATTTGAAAATGGGTTTTCTAAATGATTGCATTTGTGTGTTAAGTAAATTACATGGATAATTTATATTAGAGATTTATATTTATTTGGATGAATAATAATAATATGTTAAAATGAAAATTAACAAATTGGGTTTGAGTTTTGGGGGGAAAACCCCTTAAGGGGTCGGCCCCTCCTTCTCTCTCTCTCTCTCTCCTTTGGTTGGTTTCAATAACATGCAAGAGGATCTATTGGATCTCAACTTCTTGCATACTTTTCTCTCTTACACACACAAACTCTCTCTCTATCTCTCGGCCGAAATCCAAGAGCAAGAACAAGAGATTGCATCAAGTGTTGGACCCTAGCAACCAAAGGTGTTTTTTGATTAGCTTGTCAGGTATACAAGCTTGAGGATTCCTTTCCTTGGATTCTAGCCGTTTATAACCTTCATCTCTTTCATTTTCTGGACTTGAAGGTATGTATGTTAAACACCCTATGGTTGTGCTCCTGATAGCTTGATAATCGTATATGGATCCTGGATTGGGTTTAACATAAATCGGTTTATGTGTAATGGTTAACAAGATTTTAAACTTATATTTTCCACTGTGTTTTCCTTAATAAATGGTTGTTTTGGACTTTGATAATGTTTCTAAAACCCAACAATGGAATCAAGAGCCGCTTATACGATTACATGCTTCAAAATGGGTTCTAAAGTGCTCGGGTTTGTGACTTTAGGCATTTTAGTTGCCCCTTGTTTTTCCAAGTTTGTACCATACATGCATGTGGTAAAAATCTGGAAAAATGGTCATTTGGTTACCAAATCTTGTTCGGACAGATTCTGGGTTGTTTTCAGCTCTGGCCGAAAACTCTTGGTTGGGAACCAAGGTTTTCGGTCTAGCCGAAATCACTAAATACTCGGGTTCTCGGTTGGCCGAGAACTCATGGTTGCAAACCATAGTTCTCGATTGGACCGAGAACTGATGGTCAAAGACCATAGTTCTCGGTGTTGACCGAAATCAGTTATCGGTGTTGACCGAAATCAGTTCTCGGCGTTGACCGAGAACAATAGGTTCTCAGTGAGCCAAAGTTTCCGGGGCGAAAACTCTGAAGCTTTGGTCTTCTGGCCGAGAACTATGTGTTCTCTGTTTTAGGCCGAGAACCAAGGGAAAAGGGTAACCATTTCTGGTCAAGGGTTGACCTGCCTAGTCAAAGGTTAACCTGTTTGTGCGGATGCTCATTACCTAGCCATGACCTTGTGTATATTAAAGGATTATCGTTTGTGATTTATACATTTGGATGTAATATTCTTTATTCGGATTGTAATCTATTTATTCTTTCAAATGGTTTGTAATAATAAGTAGAATAGTTGTACTTCCTTTTACTAGACAAAATGTATTAAGATATATTTTGTAAAAGAAGATGCAACTACAACACCCTTTTGGGAGCCCAAGTGAGAAGTAGGATCACGACAAGAAGTGAACGCTTGAAGCATAAGGATGCGGAGTCAAGTGGGAGTTCACCATCTTCTACCTTGTGTCATGCTCGTCCCTTAGGAGATACCTTTTGACCCACTTGTTCGGTTAACAAGTGTTGTCTATCTAGGTGGCTATGGTTATGAACATGTATTTGTATTTTATGCTTGTTTGGTTGTTTTAGTTTTATTGTTTTATCATGTATGGATGTTACAATTAAAATCGAAAACTAGCATAAAAGTGATTCATTTGAAATTATTAAGTGACAAAATTGGTTTTATTAACTATTGATGATTTCTTAATAAAATGGGTTTTATTAAAAGGAATTTGAAATTGGTTTTCAAAGGTACCATACATTTGAATGCATGCAAATGAAAGGTACAATAAATAGTTTTCCAATCTAGAATTTTGAAAACTAAAATCCCTTTTATAAACAAGTTGAACACCATCCTTTTACACAACACTTAAGTCACTTGTAGACTTGATGGTGGGATAGGGTCATCTAACCACATTTAAGAAAACTTGTGATCTTAAGGTGGTTTTACAATACTTTTGGCTTTAGGGTCACCTAACCACTTGTATGTGTAAACTCACACGTGTGTGTAAGTAGGACGACTTAATTTGGAAACCATGAATATAGGGTCACCTTAACATGGCATTCAAAGGTGTTGATGGGATTAAACATACCAACTAAACATATGATGTTTAACCGATCCCATAAAACTAGAAATTGCAAAGGGTTGCAATCTTCAAACGTTGACTACCTTGTTAATTCGAATAGTAGGATAGAGGTCACCTAACTACTATTTGAATGAAACGTTGGATTCTATATTTTAATCAATAATTGTCTTGGAGACATTAAAGGGTATTAAAGATTAAAATTTTATTAATATCGAAAATACTAAATAGAACTTTGTTAAAACTCTTTTATAGATGTCCGCAAACAACGCACCGAACGCAATTATCCCTCACGTGCATAATCTATCATTGAGATCCATCCTGGATAAGAATCGTCTAAACTTTAACAACTTCATGGACTGGTATCGAAACTTGAGAATTGTTCTCAAGCAAGAAAAGAAGTCTTACATTTTAGACGACCCTATTCCCGATGAACCCGATGTCAACAACTTGGATGCCTTTGCGGATTGGCTGAAATACACCGAGGATTTGGTGCAAATTTCTTGCCTCATGTTGGGAACAATGATTCCCGAGATCCAAAAGGATTTCGAGAATCATGGGGCGTATGACATGATTACCCAGCTTAAGGAAATGTTCCTTACTCAGGCTAGGGTTGAGCGTTTCAAAACGGTTCGAGCGCTTCATGCATGTCATATGGAAGAAACCCAATCTGTATCATCTTATGTACTTAAGATGAAAAGCCATAATGATCTGCTTGAACGGCTTAACTGCCCCGTCTCAAAGGAGTTGGCCACGGATTTGATCCTTAATGGCCTAACTAAGAGATTTGAGACATTCATTATGAACTACAACATGAATGTATGGGACAAAAGCATTGGTGAGCTTCACGCAATGCTTAAGACAGCCGAGGCCGGCATGGGTAAAAAGGTTTTACCCGTTCTTGCGATCAATGAGGGTGGCTCAAAGAAGAGACATCACCCAGAACCGAAGGCAAAGGTTGCCATGGGTAAGGGGCAAGTCAAGAAGGGGTTCAAGGGAAAGGAAAAGGCGGAGCCAAAACCAAAGAAGCTAAAGGTTAGCGCTGAGGATTCGTGCTTTGGTTTTGGGGAGATAGGTCACTAGATGAGGAACTGTCCGACCTATCTCAAAGTGTTGAAATCTAAGAGGGATGTGGGGCAAACCTCAGGTACAACTTTCATGATCCACATTGATCTTAATATTATTTCTTCTAACACATGGGTATTGGATACCGGATGTGGAACTCATATCTGCAATTCATTGCAGGGGTTCAAAAGAAGAAATGATGTGAAGAAATGAGATATAAGTCTCTTCATGAGCAATGGAGCAAAGGTTGACGTCCAACCCCGAGGAGATTATGTTTTAAAGCTTCCAAATGGTTTGGAAATTATCTTGAAAACATTTTGTATTCCCCTAGTTTGACTAGGAATATTATCTCGGTTTCTGTATTAAGACAATCTGGTTATGATTTTAAGTTTGTTGACAATGGTATTTATGTTTTCATGGATAATGTCTTTTACTTTAAAGTGATTCCGTTTAATGGCATTTATGAATTAATTCATGATGACTCATTCATTGGTAACTCGTTGTACCAAGCTAACACCAAAAGACTCAAAGTGGATTTGAGTAATACTTTTATTTGGCATTGTCGACTTGGTCACATAAACAAGAATCACATTCATACACTTCGAAAGAATGGTCTTTTGAAATCAAATAATGATTCATTTGATGAATGTGAATCTTGCTTATTGGGAAAGATGACCAAAGAGCCCTTTAATGGAACAAATGAAAGGGCGAAAAACTTATTAGGTATCATACATTCGGATGTATGTGGACCTTTTAGGACAATGACAAGGAACGGTGAAAGATACTTCATTACCTTTACCGACGATTATAGTCGCTATGGGTATGTGTTCTTATTAAGACATAAAAAAGAAGGCTTTGAAATATTCAAAGTCTTCCAAAGTGAAGTACAAAATCAACTCAACAAGACAATTAAAGTACTACGTTCCGATAGAGGAGGTGAATACCTCAATGATGCGTTTCTAGAACATCTTAGGAGTTGTCGGATTGTCTCACAACTTACTCCACCTAGAACACCACAACATAATGGTATGTCCGAGAGGAGGAATCGAACTTTATTGGATATGGTTCAATCCATGATGGCTAGAAGCTCGTTACCTCTATCATTTTGGGGTTTCGCTGTGATCTCCGCAACCCATATTCTAAATATGGCACCAACCAAGAAAGTGGATAGGACACCTTTTGAGATATGGCATGGAAAGGCTCCATCATTATCACATTTAAAGGTATGGGGTTGTGAGGCTTATGTTAAGATCTACACCCCTGACAAACTTGAATGTCGATCCACCAAGTGTATTTTTGTAGGATATCCCACAGATTCGATGGGATATTATTTCTACAATCCAAACGAGTATAAAGTATTTATAGCTCGAAAGGCAAAGTTCTTGGAAAGAAGGTTCCTTATGGAAGGAACTGACAAAACTATGGAACTCGAGGAGGATCGAGAACCACAAGCCAATACACGTTTGGTTGACACTAGCAATCAACAAGAAGTTGTTGAAGATGATCAAATGGTTGATCAGAACACACAAAACATTTGCAAATCTGGTAGAATTAGAACCCCACCTGAGAGATTTGGATTTTTCATGGATGGATGCTATGTGGTAGATTCAGATGAACCAACCATATACCGAGATACAATGTCACAGTCTGATTGTGACAAATGGCTGGAAGCCATGAATGTTGAGATGCAATCCATACATGACAACCAAGTTTGGGACTTGCTTGCTCCACCTCTAAATTCCAAACTGGTTGGAAGTAAGTGGGTTTTCAAGAAGAAGACTGATATGCATGGAAACTTGGATACTTATAAGGCTAGACTTGTAGCGAAGGGTTTCACTCAAACTCAAGGGGTTGATTATGATGAAACTTTCTCTCCTGTGGCGATGCTAAAGTCTATAAGGATATTGTTTGCCATAGCCGCATATTATGACTATGAGATATGGCAAATGGATGTCAAAACTGCTTTTCTAAATGGCCATCTTGAGGAAGATGTCTATATGGTTCACCCTGAAGGTTTTGTCGATCCACAACATCCTAATAAAGTGTGCAAGTTAAAGAAATCAATCTATGGATTGAAACAAGCATCTAGGAGTTGGAATCGCCGTTTTGATGATGAAGTCAAGAAATTTGGATTCATCAAAAACGCTGATGAAGCTTGTGTGTATAAGAAAGCTAGTGGGAGCATCATTACCTTTCTGGTATTATATGTCGATGACATAATGTTATTTGGAAATGACATTCCAACCTTGGAAGGTGTAAAAGCCTGGCTTGGAAATTGCTTTTCCATAAAGGATCTTGGTGAAGCCGCCTATATTCTAGGAATAAGGATCTATAGGGATAGATCAAGGCGGTTGATAGGTTTGAATCAAAGTGCTTACATTGACAAAATCTTGAAAAGGTTCAAGATGGAAAACTCTAAGAAAGGTTTGGTACCTATTCAAAGAGGAACAATGTTGAGTGCTTCTCAATGTCCAAGCTCAAAGGATGAGCAATAAAAAATGAATGGAATCCCATATGCATCTGCTATAGGATCCATCATGTATGCCATGATTTGCACAAGATCGGATGTCTCATGCGTTTTGAGCATGACAAGTAGATACCAACAAAATCCGGGAACTAGCCATTGGATGGCAGTTAAGAGCATATTGAAATACCTTAGGAGGACTAAGGATATGTTTCTCATATATGGCTCTGGTGAGGAAGAACTCGTTGTAAAGGGTTACACTGATGCGAGTTTCCAAACTGATCGAGATGATTCTCGATCACAATCGGGATATGTTTTCGTTCTCAATGGTGGTGCTGTCTCCTGGAAGAGCGCAAAACAAAACGTGGTCGCCTTGTCTACCACTGAATCTTAATACATCGCCGCTTCCCTGGCAGCTCAAGAAGCTGCATGGATTAGAAAGTTCATTGCCGATCTAGGAGTGGTCCGTACCATTCAGGACCCCCTAGAAATCTTTTGTGATAACGAGGGTGCGATTGCTCAAATCAAGGAACCCCGTTCACATCAAAAGACTAGGCACATTGAGCGGAGGTTCAACTACATAAGGGATGAAGTTGAAAAAGGAAAGATATGTATTCGCAAAGTTCACACTGATCAAAACATTGCGGACCCACTCACGAAACTCCTTGAAAGGCCGAAGCATGAGGGTCATACATGCGCCTTAGGACTTCGATATTCTAGTGACTGGATTTGATCAGAATTTTGTATTTGGATATTGGAACAATTTTATTTTAACTCAATCATATGGTTTTGGTTATGGTCATGTTCTTGAGTTATGTTCCATTTTAGTATGTTTAAATCCGTGAATAATTTGAATTATTCTAAACGTCCGTAGTCGATCATAGTTGTGGGAACAAATATGAAAGAAAGACTATTATGAACTTGGATTAGTAGATATTCATGAGGTATGAATATAGCAAAGGGTTTGCTGCCATAGTTCATAGATATTTATAGGATCAATATTGGACTGACCCGCCCTCAACTTTACTGTATGGAATCCTTGTGATTTGTGATCATAAGTAAATTTGAGTAAAGGCAAACATCATAGTATCCTCCGACCTGAGATACATATAGGGTCTTGATATTCACCGACTATTATTCTTTGACTTAGTTCTTCGTTGCTCTGAAATATGTCAGTACATAAGGCTAAGCTCAAGAGTAATACAAGGCGATAGTGAGAGACGTATGTAGTCAATAAGGGATTTGTCCCTCTTATTCGTTGAGAGTTAAATGTCTAAGGCCTGATAAGTTAAATCAACAGAGAATGATCACTCTGTGTCTCTAGATTTAACATGACATTTGTGACAAAATGATAAATGATAGTTTCACCTAAATCATTTCAAGTATGGGACTTGAAAGGGGTGATATTATTGAATGGCACTTCGTCATACGTATTAGGGATAGTAAACCGTTGTAAGGCGGTATTTGCTATTTGCATCAATCTTCCATGTATCTTGTGCAAGTGGGAGATTGTTGGAATCGAGCTGCCCAAGACACATATTAGAGTTGATGTGGCTAGTACGTATTGATCCAAGTCGGGTCATACCCTATAACAAGCTAGAAAAACGCCACGATATTTATTATTAGATATTATCTAATTAATAAATATCAACACTAATAACATTTGAAAATGGGTTTTCTAAATGATTGCATTTGTGTGTTAAGTAAATTATATGGATAATTTATATTAGAGATTTATTATTTATTTGGATAAATAATAATAATATGTTAAAATGAAAATTAACAAATTGGGTTTGAGTTTTGGGGGGAAAACCCCTTAAGGGGCCGGCCCCTCCTTCGCTCTCTCTCTCTCTCTCTCTCTCTCTCTCTCTCTCTCTCTCTCCTTTTGTTGGTTTCAATAACATGCAAGAGAATCTATTGGATCTCAACTTCTTGCATACTTTTCTCTCTTACACACACAAACTCTCTCTCTATCTCTCGGCCGAAATCCAAGAGCAAGAACAAGAGATTGCATCAAGTGTTGGACCCTAGCAACCAAAGGTGTTTGTTGATTAGCTTGTTGGGTATACAAGCTTGAGGATTCCTTTCCTTGGATTCTAGCCGTTTATAACCTTCATCTCTTTCGTATTCTGGACTTGAAGGTATGTATGTTAAACACCCTATGGTTGTGTTCTTGATAGCTTGATAATCGTATATGGATCCTGCATTGGGTTTAACATAAATCGGTTTATATGTAACGGTTAACAAGATTTTAAACTTATATTTTCCGCTGCGTTTTCCTTAATAAATGATTGTTTTGGACTTTGATAATCTTGCTAAAACCCAACACTATCAAGCACCGAGGCTGAGTACATTGCCTCTACCACAGCTACTTGTCAGGCTATATGGTTGAGAAGAGTCCTGACTGATCTAGGGTTTCCTCAAAATCAAGCAACTGTGATGTTATGTGACAATAAGTCTGCCATAAATCTGAGCAAGAATCCTATCATGCATAGCCGCTCTAAGCATATTGAGTTAAAACATCATTTTATCAGGGAAATGGTCAAACAAGGGCAGGTGAGACTAGAACAGTGTAACACGAATTATCAATTGGCTGATGTTCTAACCAAAGCTGTGACTCGAGAAAAATTTGTTTACTTCAGGCATTGGCTTGGAATAATGGGTCATGGATCAAGGGAGGGTGATGAAAAATGATCCATGCACGTGGTTTATTTTACAAGGCTTTGTAACGTTAAGTTTGTTTCTTTATTTTGAATAAGTCTGCTGTAAACTCGGTCTTGTTAAGTCCGATTCCTAAGGGTAGGTCAGTTATGTGTATCTCTATTTAAGAGAGTTTCTTTTTATTCGTATGTATGCAATCTTGCTTCAATTTATTGATAATTAAAGGCCTTGTTCAAATCTCTTGTTTAGTTTTGATATTCTGATTCTAGTACCTTCACTAACAACACACAATGCAACAACACATAATAAACGAATCAACTATTACATTATTGACAACACAATAAAATCAGCACTAAACCCAACATAATCAAAATGGGGATACATCTAACCACCGATTGCATGTACATAAGAAAAATTAATAACTATAATAATTAATAATTAATTGAACTAACATTTTGGTATAAAATGGCGCTGTGGATGGTTGAAGATGAAAGACTAGCCACTTTTTAAGTAGAGTTAAGTGTCATTTTAGTACCTGTGGTATGATCAACTACGTAAATTTAATACCTATTCTTTATTTTGTGCAAATGACTACCTGAGTTTCAAAAATCTTGCAATTTTGGTACTTTTTTTAACACCGTTTATTTTGTTCGTTAAATCAGGGACAATTTGGTAATTTCACTATATTTTCCTATTCTCCTTTTCTCTCCCCGTCTTCTACATACCTATTCCTTTTATCTCTTTAAAATTCTTTTCCCAAAATCCCAAAATCCAAACCCTAAACATCTGAAGTTTTTTTTGCATTCTCATAACATATTATTGGGGGTAAGGTTAAGTTGGTGGCGGCAGATCTGGTAGGTGGTGTCTAGGGTTAGTGACGGCGGTCCGGCGATGGTGGCTGGGTGTTGCGGCAGTCCGGCGATGGTGGTTGGGTGTTGCGGCGGTCCGGCGATGGTTATTGGGTTGTTACAGCGGCCCGACGATGGTTGCTGGATTGTTGTGGCGGTCCGACGATGGTTGTTGGATTGTTGTGGCGGTCCGACGGTGGTTGTTGGGTTGTTGCGATTGTTTCATGTTGATTTTATAGATTCTACAAGTGGGGGATGGGGATGTGGTGGTGGCTGATTCGGTGACGGTTGTAAGAGGTTTTGGTGGTAGTGGATGAATTGCAAGAGAAAGAGGGGGTGAGTGTTTTGATGGTAGGTTTTAGGGGTGAGGAGATATACAAATATGGTGGTATCTTTAAGAAATGGTGGTGGTTGTGGGGAATAGGTAGAAGAGGGAGATGCTATAGAAGACAGAGAGAGTAAAAGGTAAAATTACCCAAATACCCTTGAATTAACGGAGAAAAATTGACGGAGTTAAAAAAAAAATACTAAAATTGCAAGTTTTTTGAAACTCAGGTAGCCATTTACACAAAATAAAAAATAGGTACTAAAGTTGCGTAGTTGACCAAACTACATGTACTAAAATGATACTTAACTCTTTTAAGTATTCTCCTTTTTAAAAAACACACTTTTACATTTTTACCCTTTCTCAACACTTTGAACATTATAAATATTTTGTATTTGGTTGACAATCTCATCCTTTAGATCAAATAATAAATGGCTGTGATTCTTTCTTATCTTTCTTACCCAACACTTCATCTACAACATCCAAACCTATATATGAATTGTTGCAAACAGTAGAAGAATAATTTCATAATGTGTTGTGGCTATCATAATATTCAATGCTTCCAAGTAAAACTCCAACCAGAAGATATGATGAACTATGACCACGTAAAAGGACGCTTTTTTTAATGTCATTTTTTATTTCAATCTGGACATGAATTGTAATCAAGTCACGGATGACCGAATGAGAAATTGATGATCAGGTTAAATTTGTAGCCTGGGATATTGAATACCGATTGTGATTGCAAATTGCAGATGATGAATTGCCGGACATCGTTCCTTATGATCAATGATGGGTAAATTAGGGGTTTATCAAGTTGGCTTGGGGTGTCACAATATCAGTCCGGTTTGTCACAGTACTTTTGTTCAAAATTTTGGTGTGTATTAACCAAATTCAAAGAGAGGCGATTCAAGCATAATTGCAAATAACTCATTTAACTATCAACACATTTTATATGTCTTTACATTAATTAAAAAAGGGTGGGAGAGGTGGTATCTTCATGGCACAACAAACACAAACGGTTTCTTGACAAACCCAGGCTGCAATTTCTTCATCGGGTGCGGTAACAAGATCTAAACACTTGTATTGACAATTATGATATTTGCAACGCGCTGGTGCATAATCATAAACATAAGGTTTTGAACCACCTGTATTAAACCAAAAGAAGAAAAAAAACCAAGAAGTATTAAGATTAATTATGGAAACAAATATAAATATAATAAAAGAAAGTAAGAATTTTCTTATTACCCCACTTTTCGCAGTATTCCTCAGGGGTATATCCACCAATAATCCCATTAATAAAAAGCATGCAAAACAACACAAAGCACAACATGATCTTCTTCTCCATTATTTTTACGTTAACCGGATCTCTACAAAAAAGCAGTGTGCATGGAGATGTATATAGGATGAGGTATTTATAATAGGTTGTGAACGTATTTATGTGAGTCTTTAAACTGAATATTAATTGAGTTTAATTTTAAATCATTAAGTGGTTTTAATACTAATTAGTGCAATGTAACGGATTACCTTAATTGGCCATTACCAAGGTATGAAACTTTTTATATAATTTTTCAGCTTTTAAGGAAATAATAATGGCAAGTAAATGGTTACGGTATTTTTGAGAATTTAAATGCTGTTTAAAAGCAAATCAACGAAAATATTAGTATGTGTGGGTAATTTACACTTCATATAAGTTAATAATAATTTAAACATGCTTAAGAGTGAGTATAGCTTAAATTGATATATAATATTGGTAATTGCAACCGATGATATATTGATATGCCAAAACAAAATAAACTAGATTTAACGTGAACTTAGGTCATGGGGTATATATTTACGCCATTTTACTTCACGTATAATATCACCCACTTTACCAATTTTCACTCCATCCTATGGGTGGGGTTTGAAGTCCATGGGATTTTTTATTATAGATTAATGGAACCGGTTTTATTATCTTGATTAGGGGTCCATTTAATTTTATTGTTCACCAAGATAGAAACTGTAATTCTATCTATCTATCTGTCTGTCTGTCAATCTATCTATGTTTAAAAATTTCGGTGTGATACTTATTCGTCTTAAATTGTTCTATTCTCGATTTGCTTAAACTGTTTACATAAGCTTTCTTTGTACATCAATTTTTTTACAGATACAAGATGGAATTTAGAATGTTTTGTGAAAACTATGCCTTAGCGAAAATATCCTATGTGAAAACTTTAGTCATTTTGTAGAACATGACAAATATTTTTGCAAAAATATCTCATGCGTACACTTTGATTTTTGCGAAAACATTCTATGCGAAACCTTAGTGATATAGTTTAAAGTGACAAGTTTTTGTGTGTACCCAGTGTTTTTGCGAAAAGATTTTATGCGAAAAGTTTTAATTTTGCGAAAACTAGATACTTTAGCGAAAACTTAAGGTTGCATACTTTGATGAATAATCAAACACTTGTATTTTTCGTGTACATATGTTGAAGCTAAAATTTGTTCATAAATCATAACCATAATATATATTTGTGCAGTTGTGCTTATTGGGATATGTAACAGACGGATAAAAAGTACATAAATCAATGTTTGAAGGATTGAAAAGATCAAGGGTGCATTATGCTATATCAACAAGAATGCCTGAGTTCAACATCAAATGAGAGAGATGATCAAGATTATTTTATATTAAACTTTAAAAAGGAAAAAAGGTGGTGATTGGTGTTAAAGAGAAGTTCTTGATGGATTCGTATGTATTGAAGGCCTCCTTCCGTTCTTTCATGTTAATTCATTTAACACAAGAATAGTTAATCAATTCATATCATGGCTAGGACATCCACCATAATCAAAACTTAGTGTTCTCAAAGATGAGTTTATTTGTAGTTTTTTGATCAAATTCTGGTTCAATTGTTGATCGATTATAGCATCATAACCAATTAGTTCATACAATTGGTGAAACACAATTTGTAAAACTTAATTTGGTAAAAAAGAACTTATAAAGCAAAATAAAGAAAACACAGTGGACCATAATACCTCATCATCCTTTTGTGTTGATAAAGTCTAGTCATTTAATCTCAGCCATCTATTATACAATCTAGTTGTTACGATTCTTTCTAAGCCTTCTTATAGGAAACAAGCTTCCTTTTTCTAGTGTGGATTGTGGAATAGTGTTAAGTCTTTTGCTAAACTACCTGGTGCTCCTAATTCTCTATCTTCGTTGTTGGATTTTTGTGGAACTATAAGATGTTGTAAATCTATTTGGAGTATTATAATTAGGAGATTAGTTGTTTCTGCCACTATTTATTATATCTGGCAGGAAAGGAGTAACAGAACTTTTAGATAAGAGGAAAGGTCTTCAAGTGTTCTTTGTAAGGCTATTGTGGAAACTGTTAGATTGAGACTGATGGGGTTAAAGATAAAGTTTTGCAAGCACTCGTTTGATGCTGCTGAGGTATGGCATTTTAATTTTTGGAAAACTAAAAATAATCTTCTTTTAATCATGATTAATAGGATTGAGTTGGGTGGTTATGTGATTTAACCAAAGTTGGTTGGTAGATGTATAAGGAAGTTTGGTTATACATGATACAGTTTGGTTATATCTAAAATACTAACTGGATTTCTTATAGTCTGGCTGGGTTTGGAGGTGATAGATATTATATGGGCATATTCATGCTTATCGAGATTTGCAACATTTTTGTATTGGGAAAGGTCTGTATAATTTGGTTATTTTTGGTTTGGAGCTAAGGGTTGATTTGGATGCTGCAAATGGTTGGAGATGCTTTGTTCAAGCTTTCCTGGTTGGTTTATGCTTGGAAGATTTGGATTTATGGCTGCATACTATTGAGTTTTGAAATTTGTTATGTTTTATTTGTGTTTCGAATTGTAGTGGTTGGATTTGATTATTGGTTTACTTGTTGGCTTGGTCTTAGCTGGGTTTAGGGTAGTTGGTTGGTTTCTTTTTTTGGGTGCTTAGCTTTGTTTTTTTGTTAGGTTTGGTTGTTTGTTCGGCTTGGTTATGTCCTGGGGGAAATGTCCCGGGATACCCAAGGCTGTTAATTTGTACTTTTATTTTTGCTAGTGTAGTTTTTTTTGTGGGGTACCGTCCGCTTTAACCCGAAAAGAAAAACAGGCTTCCTATTTTAACATAAATCTTATATTTGTTAGATTTGGTACAGGCAATATAGGATATTGATCAAGAATAGAACAAGAAAGCACAATAGCCAAACGTAATCTTTATTCAATAATCGAATGATTGAGTCGTGCTCATATGATTACAAGAAATTTCGGCTAATGAATTGAAAGTGATAAATAAAACTAAACTAAACAAATGTTTAAATACTAAAGATAATGAAACAGAAACTTCTTTATTCTCTCATTCAAAGCAACGTTCTCAACTAACGTTATTATTCCATAATACTCGGTCTTCCATATTACTCAGTCATCCCTTGCAGTTTGAATATCCATGTATTTCGTTCAACACTAACCCAACACTCTCCTCCTTAGTGTTGACGTTCTTCGGTAACCTTTCCACACCAACGAGGTCTCTCATTTCAGCAAACTTCACATGTGCTAATGGCTTTGTCAATATGTCTGCTCGTTGTAAATTACCACTTACATATTCCACACTTACTTGATCTCGTTCTACACATTCCCGAATGGAATCATGCTTAGTATCAATATGTTTTCTCCTCCCATGAAATACAGGATCTCTCATCAGAGCAATGGCAGATTCATTGTCAACATATAATTTCACAACTTGAGCATCTCTTCCCATTAGATCACTGATCAAATTTCTTAACCATAGCGCTTGACAAGCGGCTGATGTTGCTGCCATAAATTCAGCTTCACACGAGCTTAAAGCCACCGTTTTCTGTTTTTGTGGACACCAAGTAATTAGATTATCTGAAAAATAGAAAGCCATACCGGTCGTTCCTCGTCGGTCTTCAATATTTGTACCATAACTACTGTCGTTGTACCCGATTAATTTTCCAACTCCACCACCCTTATACTTTAGCCCATATTCTAAGGTTCCACGTATGTACCTTAGTATTTGCTTCACCGCAACATAATCAGACTGTTTAGGGTTTTGCATAAACCTGCTTACAACCCCCACTGAGTAACTTAGATCTGGTCGAGTGTGAACAAGATACCTTAGGCTTCCAATCAACTTGCGATACATGGTTGGATCAGTTTCTTCTCCGTCTTCACCTTTGGTTAACTGTAACTTTGACATCATTGGGAAAGTTGTAGCATTGCAATTCAGCATACCCGTCAACTTGAGGATCTTCTTTGCATACGCTTCCTGTTTTATCGTTATTCCAAACTTGGATTGATCTACTTCCATCCCAAGGTAGTAGGATAGTCTCCCCATGTCGCTCATCTCAAAAACTGATCTCATCTTTGCTTTGAATTCACCAATTCTTTTCTCACTTGAACCCGTCACAATTAGATCATCAACATAGACACCAATTATAAAGATATAATCAGACCCATGTACCTTATAAACCGCCTGCTCATGAACACACTTGCTGAAACCGAGGTCCTTTAAGACTTCATCCAGCTTTGCATTCCAGGCCCGTGGGGCCTGTCGTAAGCCATAGAGAGCTTTGTGAAGCCGATACACCATTTCTTCTTTTCCTTTTACTTCGAACCCACTCGGTTGTGATACATATACTTCTTCCTTGAGATCACCGTTTAAGAACGCTGACTTGACATCTAAGTGATGCACAAGCCAATTCTCATTGGCTGCAATCGCAAGGAGAAGTCGAATTGTTTTTAACCGAGCTACTGGCGCAAAAGCTTCTTCAAAATCAACTCCCTTTATTTGCACATATCCTTTAGCAACTACCCGTGCCTTGTGTCTTGGTGACTTCACCATTTGCATCCTTTTTCACTTTAAACACTCACTTCAACCCAATTACCTTATGACCGAGTGGCAATCGAGTTAAAGTCCACGTCTTGTTTCGATTAATCGAATCAAGCTCTCTCTTCATAGCCATTATCCATTCTTGTTTGGTTGCTTCTTCTTCATATGATGTTGGTTCTTCATCGATCAACATTAGTTCTTGATTGCCGTCATACAATTCTTGAACTTGTTCTTTATTCAAGGCTGTGGTGTCTTCATACACATATTCCATAGATCTAAACCCTCGAAAGGGTGTGTGATCAAATGGAGCGTGTCCGGCAAGTGATTCTGACCTTGAGTTCCTTTGAGAACTCTCTTTGACTTGACTTCTTACGCCTGTACTTAGATTACCCAATCCTGAAACATTAGACAAAGGTGAGTAATTATTACCAGGTGTACTAGGGTTTCTGACTTCGAACTCTTCTTGAGGTTGTTCTGGACTAGAAGCATCTGGCCATTTTTCTTGTAACTTAACCCAACCAGACATGGGTCTTTCCACATTGGGCTTGCCCCAATTCCACTTCTTGTTTTCAATGAACTCAACTGTTCTTGCGATAACAACTTTGTTCTTTACCGGATCAAACATACGATTTACCCTTAGTTCCTTCTTCAACCTCGATATGCACCATTGCCTGGCCTCTATCATCAAGCTTGGCCAAATAATTCTTCATATGTCTTACATACCCGACACAACCGAAAACTCTTAAATGACTAAGATTTGGTTTATGTCCCTTCCACAACTGATACGGGGTAGTTCGAACTACAGCCTTTGTAGTTATTCGATTGAGAACATACATCGAATGTCTCACCGCTGCACCCCACAACACTTCCGGTACTGGCATTGATTTCAATATTGAACGAGTCATCTCTATGATCGTTCGATTTCGCCATTCTACCACCCCGTTTTGTTCGGGAGTATATGGTGCAGTCAGATGGCGTCTTATCCCTTCTTCTTTACAATAATTATTGAATGCTTGCGAGGTAAACTCACCACCCCGATCCATTCCAAGCATTTTAACCTTGTACTTGGTTTCCTTTTCAACATGTGCTCTAAACAATTTGAACTTTTGAAAGGCCTGATCTTTGCTTTCAATTAAATATATCCACATATTGTTGGAATTACGTATGCCCGAGACACATATTTATATTAATGTGGCTAACTGTGTTTGATCCAAGTCGGGTCATACCCAATAACAAGCTAGACAACACCAAATGTATTCTTTTAATGATTTGATCATTTAAACGAATACCGAACACTACGCGTTTAGAAAATTGGTTTTCTAAACAAACACACTTGAGGATTTAAATAAATTATTTGGATAATTTGTTTATATAAATTAATTATTTAATTGGTTAAATAATTATATATATATGTATGTACATTTTATATAAGTGAGTTTTATAAAATGAATGGAGATGGAGATGTTTTAAATGTTAAAACAAAATAATAAAAAAAAAAAAAAAAAAAAAGAAAGGGAAATAACAAAAAAAAACGGCCACCCCATGTGGGTGGGGTTTTTTGGTCCAATCAATATGCCTTCCTTCCTTTTGGGTCCATGTGATCTCTTTATTATTACCTCCATCCAAGACATGCAAAAGGTATCCATCAATTTTGAATTTCAAGTGCAAAGAAAACTCCCTCTACCTCTCTCTCATACCCACGGCTCAAGTGGGCAGAAAAAGGAGTTTGTGTGAGCTTCTTTTGGTGTTTAAAATCCTAGCAACAAGTTGGTGTTGTTGATTAAAGCTTGGGGTATCAAAAGCTTGAGGGTTTCTACTTGCAACCTTGCCATTTGAAGACATCATCATCTTCATCCACCTACATCTTCTTCTAAAGGTAAAAAGAGGTACATTTACATTATGTGAGCATTTTTGTTCTTGTAATATTGATCCTTGGCTTTGGGTTTTAGTTTTACATAATGGTATGTTCAATAACAAGTTTTAAAATATAAGCTTCCGTTGCGTTTTCTAGTTAAATGTGGTTAACTTGACTTTGATAAACTTGTATAAATCCCAACAATGGCATCAAGAGCCGGTTACAAGGACTTATGCTCCTTGCATGTTCATAGATTTCGGGTTTTTCATGGGTGAAAAAGGGGTCCGAAATTTTGGTGGATTTTACCCCTCATGGTTTTGTAAGATCTTGACATGCATGGAAAGATCTTAGGAAACCATTAAACATTTGCATGTTGGAATATCAAAATTGCAAAATTTTGGGGGGGGGGGGGGGGGTTTTGGGCCGTAGCTTCTTTGGGGGGGGGGCCGAATCCCTTTGATTTTTTTTGGGGGCATTGGTTGCTTAGGTTGCATGCTTAGAACATTTGGTATGTTTGGATGTGTCATAACCGAAACCTAGACCTTGGATGTGTTGATTGTTGTTTGTGTATGTTGATTATGTTTATTATTCAATATGGTTGTAATAATTCATAATTTTGGCTTGTGTAATTTATTTATTCATAAGTTGGTATGTAATAAGTAGATTAGTTGCATTTTCTTTTTTTTAGAAAAATATGTATTAGGATACATTTTGTAAAATTTGAAGATGCAAGAATTGGTGGATTTGGGCCTTGGACCAAAATTTTGGGCTTGTTGGGCCTCACCGGCCCATCATGGGATTCAAGCCCATTAGGCCCACAAATTTCACTCTTGGGCCCAAGAAGACTTTTGGAAGTTTGGAGCCCATTAACAAGCCCAACAAGAACTCAACAACTTGGAAAGAATACTTGAAGCATTTGGATGCAAGATCAAGTGGGAGTCAACATTCCATCCTTGTGTCATGTTTTGTCCCTTAGGTGTGACTTATGACCCATACTTGTTTCGGCTAACAAGTATGGTCAAACTTAGCGGTTCTCGGTTATGACTATATTTTGCATGTGTATGCTTGGTTGTTTGTTTTACTTTATGTAATGTGTGGTTGATAGATATTAGGATATCCAAACCGTCACATAGGAACGACAACAAGCATAAAACGGGTTCTAATATATATTTGGTAATATCGCGTCAATTAGTTTAATTAAATGGGTTTATTAAAACTAAGCGATTACTCACATATAATAAAATTGGTTTTATTATAACTTGAACCTTGAAAATTGGTTTTCAAAATCGCCATATTACTAAATGCATGTTAGGATATGGCATAATGTTTTTTCAAACTAGAATATTGGAAAACTTAAAAATCCCTTTTTCAAAATTACCAAGGAAACAAGTCTAACACCATCCTTTTGTAAGACACTTAACGTATTAGGAAACTTTAAATGGGATAAAGGTCACCTAACCATTTTAGAGCAAACTAATATACTTAAGGTAATATTAACATATTTGTGGGATAAAGGTCACCTAACCACTTGTATGTTAATCTTACATGTTTTTACAAGAAGGACGACTTGAATTGGAAACCATGTGATAAAGGTCACCTAAGCATGGGGTCCAATGGTGTTGATGGGATAAACATGCCAACACGAAATAAGGATTTCGAATGGTCCCATACCTCTAGAAGTTGCAAAGGGTTGCAATCGTCAAGGTTGACTACCTTGTTAAATCAAATAACGGGATAAAGGTCACCTAACCGAAATTTGATTTATCGTTGGATTCTAGAATTTAATTATTATTTTAAAATTTGGAATAAAAGGGTATTAATAATTAAATTGTTTATAATACTAAATAAAACTTTGTTAAATTTTGTAGATGGCCGCTAACAATGCAAACACCTCTACCCATAACACCCGTAACCTATCCTTAAGAACCATCCTTGAAAAGGATCGTCTAAACCATAATAACTTTATGGATTGGTATCGCAACTTGAGAATAGTTCTCAAGCAAGAAGAGATATCATATGTCTTAGACGATCCCATTCCCGACGAGCCTAACGTGGAAGATGAGGAGGCTTATTACGATTGGGTCAAGTACACCAAAGATTCGGTGCAAGCCTCTTGCCTCATGTTGGGAACTATGATTCCCGAAATCCAAAAGGATTTCGAGCATCATGGGGCATACGACATGATAACTCAATTGAAGGAAATGTTCCTTCAACAAGCTAGAGCGGAACGTTTCGAAACGGTTCGAGCGTTTCATGCATGTCGTATGGAGGAAACCCAAAGCGTCTCATCTTATGTCCTAAAGATGAAAAGCTATATTGAAAAGCTTAATAGGTTGAATTGTCCCGTGTCTAATGAGTTGGCTACGGATTTGATCCTCAACTCTTTGACCAAAAGGTTTGAAACCTTTGTCATGAACTATAACATGAATGGGTGGGACAAAAGCATTGGAGAGCTTCACGCAATGCTAAGAACGGCCGAAGCGGGAATGGGTAAAAGGGTTTTACCCGTTCTAACAATCAATGAAGGCAAAAAGGGACATAACTCCAAACCCAAAGCAAGTGTTGCTAAGGGCAAGGGCCACGTCCAAGGAAAGGGAAAGAGGAAAGCCATTACGCCCTACAAACCGAAGGAAAAGAAGCAAAAGGTTGCGACGCAAGATCCATGCTTTGAGTGTGGAGAGATAGGTCATTGGAAAAGAAATTGTCCGACCTATCTCAAAGCGTTAAAAGATAAGAGGGATGCGGAGCAAACCTCAGGTACTATCTTTACTATATATGTTGAACTAAATGTTATTTCTTCAAATACATGGGTACTTGATACCGGATGTGGAACTCACATTTGCAATTTGTTGCAGGGGTTCAAAAGAAATAAACAACTCAACAAAGGGGACATTAGTCTCTTTATGGGCAATGGAGCAAGAGTTGAAGTCCAAGCTCAAGGAGACTACTTGTTAAAGCTTCCAAGTGGTTTGGAAGTAATTTTGAAGAATGTTTTGTATGCTCCTAAGTTAAGGAGAAACATTATTTCCGTGTCCCTTTTGAAACAATGTGGCTTTGATTTTAAATTTATGGATTATGATATTCATGTTTTGATGAATGGCATATTTTATTTTAAAGCTATACCCATGAATGGTATATATGAAATAGATCAAAGTGGTATGTCACATAGTAGTTCAATGTATAATGTCAACACCAAGAAACTCAAGAAGGACTTGGGTGATCCCTATCTTTGGCATTGTCGCCTTGGACATATAAGCAAGAATCGCATGCAAACTCTTCGCAAGAGTGGTATTCTAGAAACCAATGAGTTTGATTCATTTGATGTATGTGAATCTTGTTTACAAGGCAAAATGACAAAGCAACCCTTTAATAAGACTTTTGAAAGGTCAAAAGAATTATTGGGTATCATACATTCGGATGTATGTGGTCCTTTTAGACCAATGACTAGGAATGGTGAAAGATACTTCATTACCTTTATTGACGATTATAGTCGATATGGTTATGTGTACTTAATGAAACACAAAGATGAAGCTTTTGAAATGTTCAAAGACTTCAAAACTGAAGTAGAAAGACAACTTAAGACAACAATCAAAGTACTTCGTAGTGATAGAGGAGGTGAATACCTAAGTGGTGTTTTTCAAGATCATCTTAAGAGTTGTGGAATTATTTCACAACTTACTCCACCTGGAACACCACAACATAATGGTGTGTCTGAAAGGAGAAATCGTACCCTATTAGATATGGTTCGATCGATGATGGCTAGAAGCACTTTACCTCTATCATTTTGGGGCTATGCTTTACTTTCCGCTGTTCGCATATTGAATATGGCTCCAACCAAGAAAGTAGAGAAGACACCTTTTGAAATATGGCATGGAAAGGCTCCATCGCTATCATTCTTAAAAGTTTGGGGTTGTGAAACTTATGTAAAGAAATACACCCCAAACAAATTAGAAGTCCGATCCACTAAGTGTATCTTTATTGGTTACCCTAAAGATGATATAGGATATTACTTTTACGATCCTAGTGAGCAAAATGTTATTATTGCTCGAAAGGGTAAGTTCTTGGAAACTAAGTTCCTTAAGGAAGGAACTAATAGTAGAACAGTGAAATTTGATGAGGATCAAGAATCACAAGATGATACACAATTGGTTGATACTAGCACTCAACAAGAGGTTGTTGAAAGTGATCAAGTGGTTGATCAAAACACACAAAACGTTCGCAGATCTGGTAGAGTTAGCAATCCACCCGAAAGATATGGATTTTTTGTAGAAGGTTGCTACGTGGTAGATTCGGATGAACCAACCACATACCGTGATGCAATGTCCAAGAATGATTGTGACAAATGGCTTGAAGCCATGAACGTTGAGATGCAATCCATGTATGACAACCAAGTTTGGGAATTGGTTGAACCACCACTTAACACCAAAGCTGTTGGAAGTGAGTGGGTTTTCAAAAGAAAAACGGATATGCATGGAAACTTGGATACTTATAAAGCAAGACTTGTAGCTAAAGGTTTCACTCAAACTCAAGGGGTTGATTATGATGAAACTTTTTCGCCTGTGGCAATGCTAAAGTCTATTAGGATATTATTTGCCATAGCCGCACATTATGATTATGAAATTTGGCAAATGGATGTCAAGACCGCTTTCCTAAATGGATATCTTGAGGAAGATGTCTATATGGTTCAGCCTGAGGGTTTTGTCGATCCGAAACATCCTAAAAAGGTATGCAAGTTAAAGAAATCAATCTATGGATTGAAACAAGCATCTAGAACTTGGAATCATCGTTTTGATGAAGAAATCAAAAATTTTGGATTCATCAAGAACGCTGATGAGGCTTGTGTGTATAAAAAGGCTAGTGGGAGTATAATTACCTTCTTAGTATTGTATGTCGATGACATTCTACTATTTGGAAATGACATTCCAACCATGGAAAGCGTTAAGGCTTGGCTTGGAAGTAGATTTTCCATCAAGGATCTTGGTGAAGCTGCCTATATTTTGGGAATAAAGATCTATAGGGATAGGTCAAGGCGCTTGATAGGTTTGAACCAAAGTACATACATTGATAAAATCTTGAAAAGGTTCAAGATGGAAAACTCCAAGAAAGGTTTTGTACCTATTCAAAGAGGGACCATATTGAGTTCAGCTCAATGTCCAAGCTCAAAGGGTGAGCAAGACATGATGAAACAAATCCCATATGCTTCTGCTATAGGATCCATCATGTATGCGATGATATGTACTAGACCGGATGTGTCATGCGCTTTGAGCATGACAAGCAGATACCAACAGAATCCAGGAGACAGTCATTGGATGGCTGTTAAGAGCATATTGAAATACCTTAGGAGAACTAAGGATATGTTTCTGATATATGGATCTGGTGAGGAGGAACTCGCTATAAAAGGTTACACGGATGCGAGCTTCCAAACTGATCGAGATGATTCTCGATCACAATCTGGGTATGTGTTCACTCTTAATGGAGGAGCTGTCTCTTGGAAGAGCTCAAAACAGGAAGTGGTAGCATTGTCCACTACAGAATCAGAATACATCGCCGCTTCATTGGCAGCTCAAGAAGCTGCATGGTTGAAGAAATTCATTACCGATCTAGGGGTGGTCTCTTCCATTCAAGACCCCCTAGAAATCTTTTGTGACAACGAGGGTGCGATTGCACAAATCAAGGAACCTCGTTCGCACCAAAAGACAAGGCACATAGAGCGGAGATTCAACTACATAAGGGATGAAGTTGAAAAGGGAAAGATATGTATTCGCAAAGTTGGAACTGATCAAAATCTTGCGGATCCATTCACGAAGCTCCTAGAAAGACCTAAACATGAGCGTCATGCGAGTGGCTTAGGACTTCGATATTCTAGTAATTGGATTTGATCTATTTTGTATTAAAGTTTAAAAGACTTTTGTAATTTAACTCTTTTATATGATTATGGAATCTTGAGTTAAATTCTAATTTTGCATGTTTAATCCATGAATAAGTTATCTTATTCTAAAAGTCCGTAGTCGATCACATTTGTGGGAACAAATATGAAGCAAGACTATTATGAACTAGGTTTGGTGGATATTCATAAGAAATGAATATGGAGCATAGGTTTGCTGCCAAAGTTCATAGATATTTGTGGGATACAAATATTGGACTGACCCGCTCTCAATATTACTACATGGAGTCGATTGACTTGATCATTAGTAATCTTGAGTAAAGGAGAATTTCATATTATCCTTAGACCTGAGATGTATATTGGGTCTTGATTTTCACCGAGTATTACACTTTGACTCTCCCCTTCGCTATTCGTAAAAGATGGTACATAAGGATGAGCTCGGGTGGAGTATAAAGTGATAGTGAGAGGCGTATACAGTCAAGACGGAATTTGTTCCTCTTATGTGTTGAGAGTTTAGATGTCTAAGGCCTGATAAAGTTGAATTGTAAAGAGAATGATCACCTATGTCTCTTAGATCCAACATGACATCTAGTAACAAAGGGATATAATGATAGATTCACCTAAATCATATCAAGTAAGGGACTTGAAGGGATGATGTTATTGAATGGCACTTCGTCAAACACATTAGGGGTGGTGAACTGTTGTTAGGCGGTATTCACCACTTGCATTAATTTTCTATGTATCTCGTGCAAGTGGGAGATTGTTGGAATTACGTATGCCCGAGACACATATTTATATTAATGTGGCTAACTGTGTTTGATCCAAGTCGGGTCATACCCAATAACAAGCTAGACAACACCAAATGTATTCTTTTAATGATTTGATCATTTAAACGAATACCGAACACTACGCGTTTAGAAAATTGGTTTTCTAAACAAACACACTTGAGGATTTAAATAAATTATTTGGATAATTTGTTTATATAAATTAATTATTTAATTGGTTAAATAATTATATATATATGTATGTACATTTTATATAAGTGAGTTTTATAAAATGAATGGAGATGGAGATGTTTTAAATGTTAAAACAAAATAATAAAAAAAAAAAAAAAAAAAAAAAAAGAAAGGGAAATAACAAAAAAAACGGCCACCCCATGTGGGTGGGGTTTTTTGGTCCAATCAATATGCCTTCCTTCCTTTTGGGTCCATGTGATCTCTTTATTATTACCTCCATCCAAGACATGCAAAAGGTATCCATCAATTTTGAATTTCAAGTGCAAAGAAAACTCCCTCTACCTCTCTCTCATACCCACGGCTCAAGTGGGCAGAAAAAGGAGTTTGTGTGAGCTTCTTTTGGTGTTTAAAATCCTAGCAACAAGTTGGTGTTGTTGATTAAAGCTTGGGGTATCAAAAGCTTGAGGGTTTCTACTTGCAACCTTGCCATTTGAAGACATCATCATCTTCATCCACCTACATCTTCTTCTAAAGGTAAAAAGAGGTACATTTACATTATGTGAGCATTTTTGTTCTTGTAATATTGATCCTTGGCTTTGGGTTTTAGTTTTACATAATGGTATGTTCAATAACAAGTTTTAAAATATAAGCTTCCGTTGCGTTTTCTAGTTAAATGTGGTTAACTTGACTTTGATAAACTTGTATAAATCCCAACACATATATCTAGTGAAATCATCAACAACTAAAAGAAAATACTACCTCCCGCGGTTTGCGGAGTTATCGGTCCACATAGATCGGCATGTACTAAACCCAATGGCTCGCTCGCCCTCCAATGAGTTTCTTTTGGAACCACCTTTCTAGTCTGCTTAGCTACTAGACACACTTCACAAACTTGTTTAGGGTTTGATAAATGAGGCATCCCAACAATCAATTCGTTTCGAGCCATTGACTCAAGTAAAGCAAAATTTACATGACCCATTCTTGCATGCCATAACCAAGCTTTATCATTAACATGTGCTGCCAAACAGACAGGTTTGGTGGTTTTCAACTTAATTTTGTATAGTCTATTAACTGACCTTTGAATCTTCATAATAAGTCTTCCATGATCGTCATATAACTTCAGTGTGTTGTCTTTCATTCGAACATCATACCCATCTTCAGTTAATTGCCCCAGACTGAGGATGTTGCTTGTGAGAGCCAGTATATAATAGACATCTGGAATGAGGGTATGCTCTCCCGTTTTACTTTCAAAGACTAACGGAACTTTGCCTTCTATCTGGACCCTTGACCCATCACCAAAACGGACTTGACCGGTTATGTTGCAATCTAGCTCGGCAAAGGAATCTCTCATTCCAGTCATATGATTGCTTGCACCGTTGTCAAGGTACCACACATCATTCTTATCGCCTGATCTTGGGAAGACCTTATCTTCGTTCAGGAGGACCATGTTGCATGGTTCTTCACCATGGACAATCAAGTATAGTGCTGGTTCCTCCTCTTGTGCTTGGGCAAGATTTGCTTCTTCCTTTCTTTCTTTAGGCTCTTTGCATTCTGAAGCGTAGTGCCCAAGTTCGTGGCAATTGAAACACTCAATATGCCTCTTATCTTGTTTTCTAAACCCGTTCTTCTGATCTTGATTACCGACGTGTCCACCGCGATTACCCCTACCGCGGCCACGACCCCGATACCCATTACGACCACCTCGGTTTGACTTGCCTCGACCACCATATTTCTGGTTACTAACCTGTTGATTCTTGTTTGTTCCCTTTGAGTTCGACTGGCCCTCAGTTTTAGTGAATAACAGCCTGTTTTCACTATGTTGTTGAGATTGACGAAGTTTAACTCTATCTTCATATGCCTTCAAGTGTGCAATTGCCTCTTCAAATGGCATAGCTTCAACATCAGAACTCTGCTGGACGGAGGCGACCAGGTTTATGAATCTCTCCGGGACCGTATCAAACAGTTTTCGTACCAGCTCCTCATCCCCCAACGTTGCTCCAACACTATTAAATTTCGAAACCATACCCGATATTTTCCCAAAGTACTCGTCAATTGATTCTCCGTCTTTCATATGCAGCCCTTCAAACTCGCTTTTCAGAATACGCAACCGCGCCTTCTGAACGCGTTCAGCACCCACATACCGGGATTTTAGTGAATCCCAAACTTCTTTGGCCGTCTTCTTCTTCGCCGCCTGCGAGAGAATTTCTTCAGGGATCGCCTGAAAGATGAAAGCTCGAGCCTGTTTAATCTTTCGTTCATCCGCAACCATGCCGGCTGGTGGCTCGATGGCATCCCACAACCCGTGGGCATCCATGATTGCTTCCATCTTAATTGACCATGTGTTGTAGTTTGTAGGTGTGAAGATCGGACATTGGAATGGGAGAGAGGTATCTTTTGGGGAACTAGGGTTTGTAATGATCGACATGTTGTTGAAACGTGGGAATTTTGGCATAAGTTAGGATCAGAACTTGGAAGCTCTGATACCAAATGTTAGATTTGGTACAGGCAATATAGGATATTGATCAAGAATAGAACAAGAAAGCACAATAGCCAAACGTAATCTTTATTCAATAATCGAATGACTGAGTCGTGCTCATATGATTACAAGAAATTTCGGCTAATGAATTGAAAGTGATAAATAAAACTAAACTAAACAAATGTTTAAATACTAAAGATAATGAAACAAAAACTCCTTTATTCTCTTATTCAAAGCAACGTTCTCAACTAACATTATTATTCCATAATACTCGGTCTTCCATATTACTCAGTCATCCCTTGCAGTTTGAATCTCCATGTATTTCGTTCAACACTGACCCAACAATATTTAGATAACTATAAAGTTCACTGTAAATCTAGTTTATTTTCTTTTGGTATATCAATATATCCTCAGTTGCTATGATGCCAATTTTAATGGAAGTAATAATTGACCAAGATTGATTTTCTTCCTTGATTCACGTTTCATTTAAATAATTTTGTTATTTTAGTAACTAAATGTATGCCTCAAAATTAGTGGTCTTCTTTCCTTTCTTTCTTTGATATCTTATTTTATAAAAAGGGCGTATTATTTTGTTTGGAAGAATACGATTGATCATTCATAGTACCTTTTCCATTTTACAATTGCAATTCTTTATTGACCATAATAAAATTATTATGGCATTAGAGCCTCTTTGAGATCCTATACACAAAACATACTAAACCGAAACCCTAGCCTCATGGCCGGTGATAAGAACGACGGCGAACGAAACGAAGAAAACAAGATGAGTCCCATACCGGGATTAAATGGTGAACAATACCAACAATTCATAAGTTTCTTTGGAAACAAGGAACGGGCAACCAATGTAGAAAACGGACCCACTGTTAATGCTGCTGGGAACGTCAACCGAGACGGAACGTCGTTGGTAATTGATTCAGGGGCTAGGGCTACTGAACATTTTACTTATGATAACTCTTTGCTTAAAAACTTAACCAAAAGAAGTCATGAACTTCCCGTCACATTGCCAAACGGAACAAGATAACCCGTTGGAGGTCTGGTGATCACACGTTACTGATTGGGATTACCATTAAGAATGTTTTATATGTCCCGGATTTTGAATATAACTTATTGTCAGTTAGTAAGATATCAAATTACTTATAGTGTGTTTTGACATTTTTTCCAAACTTTTGTGTCTTGCAGGACCTACGTTTGAGGAAATTGATTGGAATGGGTGAATGTTTCAAGGGACTATATAAGATGGGGATGATGGGAACCGAAAGGCAAGCAATGATGGCAACGGCCAATACATGGCATAAAAGATTAGGTCATGTATCCAATTCTAAGCTCTCACATGTTGGTTTTATTAAAAGTGATTCATTGAACTTAAAGGCTGTTTGTGATTCTTGCATTAAAGAAAAATTTGCTAGATTACCCTTTACAGTTAGTACCACAAAGACTAGTGCTTGTTTTGAACTTATACATTTTGATGTGTGGGGCAAGTACCGGACACTCTCCTATACCCAAGCAAGGTACTTTCTCACCATTGTAGATGATTATAGTCGGGATGTGCTGGTCTTTCTCCTCAAACATAAATACTCAAACAACATGTTGGATTTTTTTTGTTAAAGAGGGAATCATATTGGAAACCACGTGCGCACATATATCCCAACAAAATGGTGTAGTGGAAAGAAAACATCAGCACCTTATAGAGACAGCTGGGGCTTTAAAATTTGAGGCCAATCTCCTACTCGATTTTGGGGAGAATGCATCTTAACAACAACTCACATAAGAGATCGGCTTCCATTCGATGTCATTGATGGAAAAACACTCTATGAGTTGTTATACAATAAAATCCCTAGATATGAACATTTAAGGGTACTTAGATGTCTCGCATATTATCATAGCACGGAGACAAAAGGGGATAAGTAAGAGATGAGGGGGAGACCGAGAATATTTTTAGGTTATCCACCGGGTACAAAGGGCTATAAAATTTTTGATCTTCAACATAAAAAAATTGTATTCACAAGAGATGTTAAATTTTTTGAGGATACTCTTCCCTTCATAAAAGTTGACACACCAAAGGATGAAGAAGAAATTTTTGTGTGGCCGAAGATTTGGGATTATGAACATACTGCCAGAACCGAGAAAGAACCCATTGTTGTTAACCAAGAACCCATAACATATAAAGATAACTCAGGCCCAAATATAAATATTTTGCAAGATGAACCAATAATCCACAATGAAGTCACAAGCCAGCAAAACAATTTTGAAGAGCCACCTATTGAAACCGAATTGGTGAAAAATCATTTCCTATTGGCCCAATAGCCACCAACTTTGAAGACCAGCCGATTATTTCCGAACAGCCTCCTTTTCATGGCTCAACCGCTGAAACTTTTAACGATGCTCCAAACATTTTCGAAAGTCCCAAGCGTAATTGAACTAAGCCAACTCATCTGAATGATTATGACGTGCAGCTACCTCCATCTTTAGATTAAGAACATTCACCTTCCTACTCCGATTAAGAACCCTCAACGGTACATCCTTTAGCACATTTTATTTCTTATGATAATTTTTCAAACTCACATAAACCTTTATTTGTCATCCATTACCTCAAATGATGAGCCAAAATATTTTGGTCAAGCTATTCGCAATCCAAAATGGGTCGACGTCATGAAAGCCTAAATTCAATCTCTCGAACAGAATAAAAGTTGGACGTTAGAAGAATTGCCAAAAGGGAAACGCCCAATCGACTCGAAGTGGGTATACAAAATAAAGTAAAAGCCCAACGGAGACGTAGAACGATACAAGGCTCACCTCATTGCAAAGGGTTCTACCCAAATAGAAGGCATTGACTTCCACGACACCTTCGCACTCGTTGTGAAGTTAGTTAATGTTCGATGTCTGCTAGCCATTGAAGTAAAAAAAGGGATGGCATACACATCAACTTGATGTGAATAATGTTTTTTGCATGGGGACTTGTATGAAGATATTTACATGAAGGTTCCTCAAGGTTTTAGAAAAAAAGGGAAGCTCAATAAATCCCTTAATGGACTTAAACAAGCTTCGAGAAATTGGTATAAAAATTCACCACGTCGTTGCAAAGTCATGGCTTTAAATCTTCAAAGGCCGAACACTCATCTTTCATATTTAAAAAGGAGGGTATTTTTATTGCCGCTCTGAATTATGTTGACGATGTTATCATCACAGGGAATGACATTAAGAACATTCAAGAAACTAAAAACTTTCTTGACAAAAAAATTCCGTATCAAGGATCTAGTCCATTGAAATTCTTTCTTGGCATTGAGGTGGCTATAACTACACAATGGATGGTTCTTAGCCAACGAAAGTACACAATGGACATCTTAGAAGACACGAAGACACAGGTATGACAGGTTGTCGACCAAGTTCATTTCTTATGGAGCAACATCTAAAATTAGATAAGCGAGACCAAGAAGACCATGTGGATTCAAATCAATACCGAAGGATTGTTGGGAGATTACTCTACTTGCAAGCAACCCGACTCGACATTGCTTATCCCGTCAACATTCTTAGTCAATATGTCAACAATCCCAGAGTGAGTCATCTTGAGGATGCTACAAGCATTTTTCGGTATTTAAAAGCCACTCCTGGACAAGGCATTCTCCTTACCAAAGATGGGGGAACAAACCTAATAGTTTATTGTGTTCTTAGGTCCAAAGTAGGATCCATATCAAATCCATAATGAGACCTCCTTTAAGAAAATCACCCATGAACAATGCAGTTAGAGACGGGTGAAAATGTAGCCGAAAATCAAAATGCCAAAGAACACTATACACAACAACAAAAAGATAAACGAATGTGGTGGTATTATGATTATAATCAAAAGATTACAATAACTAAAATGTTACAAATAGACTAAATCCCATTCATCTATGCTCTTCACACTCGTACAATGAAAGACATGTTCGTCCCAGGGTGAGATTAACCTCGAGAAGGCGGCTACAAACAACCACACACATAAAACCCTAAGTTCCACTATTTATAGCCAGGTTTACATCATCCGTTGCATCTGATGTGTAGGCATACTTTCACGACATCAATCTTCAAGCGCAACCATAATAAATAAAACTTTTGTTTTGTTTTTTAAATATAGTTGTTGTAACGACTATTCTATCAAAACCATCACAACAACCCGGCGCTTGTGGGAAGCGCTACCCACTAAAAAAGAGCCGAAAGCGCCCAGGGTGGCGTTGTGCCCAGGAGTTTTTTAGGTGGGCAAAGCGCCCACTACACCCGATCTTAGTAACATATTTGATGATTTGGTTAACAAGAAACAACATGGTATTAAGGATTTTTTTTTCAAACTATTAGCTTTTGCCAAAAGAAAGTGGGTTCTAGGTGCCTGACAAGAGTGTTAATAGATTTTAGGTGTTCTTCTATCCGAGATGGAGGAACTGATCTAATGGCTCACCAAGTCAAGAGTGATGTGTAAGTAAGATTCCTCCCTTGTCCCACATGGCTGCTTAGCATGAAATCCTCCATCTGAGATGGAGAGATTGAACTCCATATTTTCATTTTAGCAAAATAGAAATTGAACATAAATTACTAAAATAAAACTTAAACAAAAATTAATAAAATATAAATAACCTACCTAAAAATTAAAATTACATATTAATCGACAATAAAAGTTGATTAACTTAGTCACTATACTCGCCTTCTAACGAGTACATATCTCTCTCTTGTTCTAAGTTGTAGTAGCACCACTTTCCGTTGTAATCAACGGTTCAAAATTTTATGGCTTGTAAAAACCGTCCAATGGAATACTAGTCGGGCATATGCTTCGACGAGCCGGACGATTGTTTGGTGCATAATAATACAGTCGGTGATCATAAAGATCAGGGATAGTGGAGGGTTTGGTTGTTGCACGGCCGCTGGAGGGTTCGGTTGTTGCACGGCCGGGGGAGAGTTTGGTTGTTGCGCGACCGAGGAAGGGTGGGTTCGGCTGCTGCATGACAAGGGGAGGGTTCGGCTGCTGCATGACCGGGGGAGGGTTCAGTTGGACATTAAATGGGTGGGTGGGTTCTTGCATGTTAGGTGGATGGTTATGGTGTTTAGCTTGCATGTGAAAATCGGAAAATGCAATTGAAAATCGATGTTCTTTCCTCTATTTGTTGTTGTGGCACTCATGTTAGGCGGATGGTTTGTCACAGTATTTTTGTTCAAAATTTTGGTGTGTATTAACCAAATTCAGAGAGTGGTAACTCAACTACTCAAGCATAATTGCAAATAACTCATTTAACTATCAATACATGTTACTTGTTTTTACATTATTAATTAGAAAAGGGTAGTAGAGGTGGTATCTTCATGCCACAACAAACGCAAACGGTGTCTTGACAAACCCAGGCTGCAATTTCTTCGTCAATAACAAGATCTAAACACTTGTATTGACAAGTATGATATTTGCAACGCTGTGGTGCATAATCATAAACATAGGCTTTTGAATCACCTGTTTAAATCCATGAGAAAACAGAAGGAACAATAAGATAAGATAAATTATGGAAACGAATATAAATATAATAAATGTTTAAAAAAAATATATATATATATATATAATAAAAGAAAGTAACGATTTTCTTATTACCCCACTTTTTGCAGTATTCCTGAGGGGTATATCCACCGATAATCCCGTTAATAAAAAGCATGCAAAACAACACAAAGCACAACATGATCTTTTTCTCCATAATTTTTATGTTAACCAGATCTCTACAAAAAAAGTAGTGTGCATGGAGATGAATACATGATGCGGTATTTATAATAGGTTGTGAATGTATTTATGTGAGTCGCTTAATTAGTGTAATGTAACATATTACCTTAATGACAATTACCAAGGTATGAAACTTTTTAAATGCTGTTTTAAAGAAATAAAAATAATGATTGAAACGGTTAAGGTATTTATGAGAATTTATATGCTGTTTAAAAGCAGATTTACGAAAATAATACATGTGGATATATAATTTACACTAGCTTCAAATGAGTTAATAATAATTTAAACATGCTTGAGAGTGAGTATAGCTTAAATCGATTTATAATATTGGTATTTGCAACCGACTATAAATTGATATGCCAAAACAAAATAAATTAGATTTAGCGTGAACCTTAGGTCATGGGGTATATATTCACGTCATTTAACATACGTAGGGGTCATATTACCCCCTTTACCTATTTTCATTCCAACCTGTTGGGTTTGAAATCCTTGGCTGCTAGGATTTTGGTTAGAAGATAAATGGTGAGCCAGTTTTCTTAAGTTTGTTAAGGGTTTATTTAGTTTCCTTTTCATCAAGATAGAAACCATAATTCTACCAACTGGAAATTAAAAAAAAAATTTAAATAGTAGGAATAATTAAGAAATTGCAAATGAACAAGAGAAACCGTAATTCGATCTATATATATATTTACGAGGTATGATTAAATGCAAATTATTTTTTTTTAAGAATAGTAGGAACTAATTAAGAAATTGCAAATAATAAATAAATGGTAAAGGACATTATGGTATTTTGTCAAATTCTTAGTAATTTTGTTCATTTCCAAATAAGTCAAATCATTCATCGTAATTTTTATCTTCAATCAGTCGACGGCATCTTCATCATATGTTCGAGAAAACCAGGGTTGTTTGTTATTATTTTTTTTTCCGAGCATTAATCTGTTTAAAACTGCTCCAAGCCTTCGACGACAATGGTTTCATTCGACACATACTTAGGGTTTTTTGTTTGACATTCACAATCATCTAGTTTCGAAGAGATGTTCAAAAACTCAACACGACACACGGTGATGATGTTGAAAACATCCAAATTATGGAAGAACATCTAAATGTTTACTATATTTTTAATGTTTTTGATGTGTTGGTTTAGTCGATATATGTTTATATGAAATCTAATTGTATTTTACATCTATAATTCTGTTATTCAACACATGGTGTTGGCATTCTTATACTTATATGTGTTGTATGATATACAGTTTTACGAGAGCCATGGATTGCTGTTAATACGAATTCTAGTGGTGATTACGGTTAGTTATTATTAGTTTATGGTACATGTGTTGTTTTGGTTAATTTATTGTATGTTAAAACAAATTTCAACACATTTAGTATTATTTTATATATACGGTTTTGGTTTGATGTGTTGTTTGTATTTTTCTTCACTTACTAGTGTCGTTATTTTATGTGTTCGTTTAATGTGTTGTAAGTAAATTAAATATATGTTTCTGCACACACTTAGTGTTAGTAGTGAAAAACATGGTGTTGGTATTGGACATGAAGATGAAGATGAAGCTGGTGACGAAAATTATTGTGTTGGTATTAAACACGGAGATGAAATCGGTAAAAAAAAATATGGTGTTGGTATTGAACACAAAAAAGAAAATTATAGTGTTGGCATTAAACATGAAAAAAATTATCGTATTAAACATGAAAAAGAAAATATGGTATGAGTATTGAATAGTAAGATGACGCTCTTTAACTAAAATTATCATGTCGATATGAAAAAATATAAAGTATAAAAAATATATTGTGTTGGTACCTAACACAAAGATGAAGTTAGTAAAGAAAGTTACAATTTTTTTGTGTTGTTATAATATCTAGATCAAAGCATTTATAGAATATTAATAACGTTTGGCTCAAATATTTTGTCTTGATTTTTAATTTTGATCGTTATTTGAATTCTTCAAATTCGTTTTCAATTTTGATGAGAAAAAAATCAGAAAATCTTTTATGGGTTTAAATATTGGACCAAACTAGGATTTTACCCGTGTTACACACGGGTTGAAATTTGATATGTAAGAAAGTATATATAAACAACCATAAGATATCATAAAATTTACAACCAAAAGATATCATATATCAATATATTGGAGATATAGGGAATAACATTGTTTATATAAGTAGTTACTAATTACACAAACTTAAGTTTATAACAAAAGTCATGAAAATATTAGATATTAACAGTCTTATACCAACATGATCTTCAAAATTTCCGTCCTCCAACAAAATCATCCGACCTTAAAGCCTGAAAAAAACAAACAAACCATGTAACTCAATTAACTATTAAACAAAATATTAACGTATTTCATAATGACTTTATGTGAACATAATAAATATCTAAATAATTTTGTTGAACTAAACAAAAAATGTGAAAATGTAACACAACTTTATAGCCAGAAAGAAAAAAAAAATGCATAAAACCGGTAATAAAATCTAAGAATATTGAAACTATCATATTATTTAATCAAACATAGTAAACATAACCTCTAAAACAAAAAAATTAAAAATTCAGATTTGTTTAAAGAAGCTTAATACTAACAAGATCTAAATATAAACATAAAATTGAGATTTCAAAAGAAGATCAAAACATGTAGAAGTAAATTTACCAACCATCACCATCATCCACAATCCACCAAACAACCAAACTGCCATCACAACCTGACAAACAAGATAAACGATTTTACCAGTTTATTGTACGTATTTGGAAGTTTGTATTTATAAATTAATCTAATAACATAAACTAACAAAACAAAGAAAACAATAAACTAAAAATTTAGACTTATCAAGTAAATAAATAACTTATTGAATAACGGTTACCTTAATCTTCAGCATCGGAAACAATAGAGCTTTCAAAATCATCAAAATCGGATTCACGGTTTTGACAGTCTAACAATCATTTAACCTTCTCACTGACCTCCTGTTAGTGCACGGTTTTGTGTCTTGAGTCTTTGTATTTATCGTTAACGTTTTTGTTTATTAATTAATGTAATAATTAGTTTATTTAATTGCCAGTTCACTAAGTTAAAGGCTAGTTCGCTAGGGGATGTTAGCAAACTAGCCAAGTAATGTATTCCCTCCTGATTCGTTAGGGGATGTTAACGAATCAGGGGGTGTTTCGCTAAGCTTATGTATGTAACGAAGGGGAAGCTGGTTCGCTAGGGGATGTTAGCGAACCAGATCACCTTCTATATATAGTGAACTCCTGTTCACGTTTTTTAGAGAGAGTTTTTGAGAGATTATTAACGAATTGTTGTCCAAACTCTCTCTCAAGCTTCACCTAATATTATACAGATAATATATTGATAATATATACACATACATACCACTGAATCAAGGTTAATTATGAGCTAGATCCTTAATCGTATTAATCGTATATACACAGATCTGAGATCTGTTCGTTGTTACTGTTATTGATACGAGCTCCAACAAGTGGTATCAGAGCTGTTGGTGCTCGATTTACACTTGATTTGGTGTTTCAGTTGTTGTTTTTATTAAGTTTTTCTGTTTTAGAATTTTTGAATCGATTTTGGTTTGAATTGGTTGAATTATGGACGGATTGGATTGAGTTTGTGTTGGTTAAGGTATTGGATAGGTGTGGTTAAGTGGAATTGAGGTTTGGATTGGATTTGTGGAGTTTAATGTTGATTTCGGTTTAAGTCCGAAACAGGGGTGTTTGTTTTGGTCAAATTGGTAAGGTAATTAGTGTTAATCGGTTACAAGATGGTGTGTACTAGTTTCGGAATTTGATTACGAGAAGATTGATAGGTTATTTGTGCGTTTTGGTTGAGAAACGAAGTAGTATTACAAATCTGGTATTTCTGGGTTTCTGGGTTTGATCTTCAAAATTTCTGGAAAATTGCTTTGAATGTTTGAAGATTTGAAGATGAACTTAATTCGTTATCTTTTTCCTGATGATTCGCTATATGTTTCATCGTGATTAATTGTTACTTCATTACCCAGTTCGTTAATCAATTCGTGTGAGTTATTGGTTCGTGTTATCTAGTTCGTTAACTAGATTAACTTATTCGTGTGACACGCGTCCAATTTGGGATTTGTGTCCTAACAACCTTTGCCACGTGGCATAAGGTGTCAGAGTTTGTTACAAAAGGTTGTAACAACCTGATTCGCTATAGTGTGATTCGCTAATCCACTGTAGCTGATTCGCTAAGCATTCCTTACTGATTCGTTAAGTTTATTTTGGCGATTCGTTACTGATTATCATCTGATTTGCTAAGCTAATCCTTTGTGATTCGCTAAACTAATCCTTTTTGATTCGTTTGGTCAATTCGTTAAGTTGACCTGTGATTCGCTAAACCTTCATCTCATTCGTTATCTGTTTCGCCATTTGGTCAATCTTAACCTTGTTAAGAGTTGATTCGTTAAACACTGTTAACAGTTCGCTATAATTGTTCTCAGTTCGCTATAATAGTTCACAATTAGCTACACAGTTCGTTAAACCTAGTTCTTTAAACTTATTTACTTTTCAAAAATGGCCGGCATGTATGCATTAGCGTCTCAAAACATGTTGATGCAACAAATGTTGCAACTTGATACCGAGATAGGTTCGCATTCTAAATGTCCAAGATTGATGAAGTTCAGTGACTTTGCCAAGTGGGAACCTCGGTTTCGTGCTCATTTGGGATCTGTTCATCCTGACTGCTCATATTGTCTTGATGAAGTTTATGTGGCACCAATGATTGGTGATGATACTATTGGGTATACTCCTAAAGCTATTTCTCAATACTCACAAGAAGAGAAGAAAGCTTTAGAAATCGAGATAAAAGCCTATTCTACTCTTACCATGGCTTTACCCGAGAATATCTTTCATCAAGTTGGTAGTATCAAGAGATGTGCGTCTTTATTTCAACATCTGCGTATGAGAAGCATGGGAGACACAGCTGAGAGTAAGAAAGTGATGCTCAAGTTTCAGTTTCGAAACTTTAATCTATTGAAGGGAGAAACAGTTGAAGAGATGACTACAAGATTTAGTAATTTAATTGCTGAAATGGACAAGATGAAAATGGAAATTTCTGAATGGGATAAAATTGACACTATTAAAAGTGTGCTTCCAAGTTCCTACTCAACATTTCTAATGGTTTTAAAAGAGAATGACTATTTTGTGAATGAAGACTTGACGGCACTTGAATTTCTACAAAAGATCGAAGCTAGAGAATACGATCTTAAGTGTCAAAAATCCTCCAAAGAAAATCAAGATCCAGCTTTCTATGGTGGAAGTATGCCTCTTAGTTCAACGATCTCTCCAATCATTGCGTTTCTTACTCATGCTGCAAGTGAACAAGAATCAACTATGTTTAATGATCCAAAAGTTTGTTTCTACTCTGCTGGTAATTCGGGTGGTTCTGGAAGTTCAACTAATACAAATCCATTTGCTACACCACCTAGTGTTAATATGAAGGAAGCCGAGCAAAACTTTGCTTTTCTGACAGCTTTTATGTCTTCATATGAAAACTTAGTGAGTAGTAAGATTGTCACAAGTGATTTAACAGATGAGGACTATGATCATATAGATCCAGATGATCTAGAAATCATGGATTTAAAATGAAACATGGCTATGATCGTTCGTAAAGTTAAAAGATTTATGCAGAGAACTGGAAAAGATCTTCCAGCTTTAAACAAGAAGTTGGGTTTTGACAAATTAAAAGTAAAGTGTTATAATTGTCAAGAATTTGGGCATTTCGCGAAGGAATGTGACAAACCAAGGAAAGAATACACTAGTCCTCGTGGTCAAAGTCAAAATGCTTCTACACCACGAGGAAGTGATGCTGAAAAGAAACCATCTTCTTCTACAACAAAAGCAATGTTAGCAGATGGAACCGACTAGTCACAACGGTTATTATGCAATGATGTTCAAGCAAATTTGGCTATGTTTGGGTTACATAAAGATTGTCAAGATGCAACTGGTAGCGAGATGTCTTCCGATAATGATTCTGGATCTGATTCTGACGACTCTTGCGACAAGCCTTCCGAATCAATGTTTGCTTGCATGGCCAAGATTAATGAGGTTAGTAACTCTATTTCTGCTACTTCATTTGTTAAAGCATCATGTGTTGACTGTGAATCTAACAAATCTAAGTTAGAAGCATTGAAAAACCAAAATGATAGTCTTATACAAGAAATTGCTTCTTTGAAAGATACTTATCGACAATCTCTTTAATCTCAAATGAGATCTCGAGAAAAGATTGACGCATTGTCGACAAGTAACCACGATCTCAAGGCTGAGTTATCTGTGAAGATGACAATTAATGAACAAAAATTTCAAGAGATTTTGAAACATCGTTCAAAGATAACTGAGCTTGAGAATGAGGTTCTTGAGTTGAAGAACAAATTGGGGAAATTTAGAAATTCATCTTTTCTGTTGAATGAAATCATTGAGGTATCTGGAAAACAAAAGGATTCCAAGAAAGGTATTGGTTTTGTTGAAATTCCACCACCTTTCCATAATGATTATAAAATTAATCATTTTGCAAGAAAAGAAGAGGATTTGATTCAAAAAGAATCTGTGATTTCTGAAAAACCTAAATTGGTTAAACCTGAAATTGTTAAACCCCAAGTTGCTCCTCAAAAACCTCATGTGGAAAGTAAAAAGTCTTTGTTGAAAATGTTGAAAAAGTGATTATTGAGGATGTGTTTGAACCCGAGATTATACACAAGAATAAGAACATTCCTAGTTCTAATCATATTCTTTGCGAACCTCAAGAGTTTGAGGAAGCTGTGTATGGTTCATTCAAATCTCAAGTGAACAAGGAAGAAACTGTGAAAACCAAATCAGTGAGGGCAAAGAAGTCAGTTAAACCAAATATTTCTGACGAGGACTTAATGCGTTTCATTAATCCTCCGAGTTCTAAGTATTCATCGGCTAGAGTTTTTAAGTTAAAAGGAATGGATACGATGTTCACTAAAAAAGATATTCCAATAAGTGTTATCAAACCTGAACTTATTGAGAGTGTTTTTGTCAATGAAACTTCAAAAATTCAAGAACTTGAACGTGTGTATGCTCAAGCAAAAACATCAGTTCAATCTGACCCATTGACTAAGGCAAAACAATTTTTAAAACAAGCTAAGAAAATTAACTTTGTGAAGTCAAATGGGACAGATACACTAAAAAGTTTTTCGAACTGTTCTAATTTAGATTTTTACTTAAAGAAGAAATCTGAATTATCTGATGAATTTGCTAAGAGCATGACTAAAAATGTGAGTCATCATCAAACTTCTGAGTCATTCATTCCAAATACCTCGCAACAACATCGTGTAGACATGCGAAGTTGTTTCTTATGCGGTCAACATGGTCATGTTGTGAGGAATTGTAGTCAGCAGAACTATCAGAATCTTCATCCTTTTATCAATGACCATTCTAAGCCAATTCCATTGGTCAAGGAGATCCTGAAACGACCTGTGTCGTATGCTGATGATACTCATATTTTGTTCTCTAATGTGAATCCTCGGAGGTTCTTCATGTCAATGAGACACATGGTCAAGTGAAACCAAAATTCGTTCCAACTGAACCCATATGTCAGAACAAGAATTCAAACATTGTTCAGGTAGCTTACTTAAGACGAAAGTCTAGGAAGCCGGTAACTTATTCACAAGTGGCTGAACAACAGTTGAAATCTGTTCAAGTTAATGATCAAAGAGAAAACCAAAAGGTGCCCAAGACCGAGGCCTGGGCTGCCTTTTTGAACTAATCACTTTTGTTTGTGTGTAGGGTTCATCCAAGACAATATCTGGTGAAAACTGGATCATGGATAGCGGATGTTCTCGTCATATCACTGGGAATCTCGACCTATTAACCAACGTAAGAAATATTCAAGGGGGTTATGTAGCGTTTGCTGGGAATTCTGGGGGCATGATCACACAACAGGGTGAAGTTTCAAATGGTCACATTACGTTTGAGAAAGTGAATTATTGCGACAAAGTTGATCATAACTTATTGAGTGTATCGCAGATTTGTGATAAAAAGTACACTACGATATTTACTGACAAAGAATGTCTTATCTTGAAACCGGGTTATGTTATTCCCGAGGACATGGTTGTCATGCGATCACCACGAAAAATGATATTTATGTCTTAAATATGAGTTCTAAGGTATCCACATCGATCGAAACATGTTTTGTCTCGAAAGCAACCGAGAAAGACTCGATTCTATGGCATCGTTGAATGGGTCACATACATGTCAGAAAGATGAATTATTTAATGGCAAATGACTTAGTTGAGGGTGTCTCGTTAAAGAATTTTAAGTTATCCGATCACTGCGTTGCATGCAAAAAGGGCAAGCAGAAGAAGAAGACACATCCCTCTAAGTTATTGAATTCCATTGATACTCCTCTTGAACGACTTCATATGGATTTGTTTGGTCATGTGAATCGTGCGAGTATTTCTGGGGATTGGTATTGTCTTGTAGTGACTGATGATTATTCAAGATACTCTTGGGTGTTATTTATGAGTTCAAAGGATCAAACACCGGTTTTGGTACAAAACCTTATTACTAAGATCGAATCACTGTATAAACAAAAGGTGAGGAGAATCCGAAGTGATAATGGTACTGAATTCAAAAACACTATATTGGATTTCTTTTGTATTCAAAAGGGAATTCACCGAGAATATAGTGCATCTTATGTACCTCAACAAAACGGTGTTGTTGAACGGAAAAATAGAACTCTGATTGAAGCTGCACGCACAATGCTCGCTTATTCTAAGCTTCCTGTCCAATTCTGGAATGAGGCAGTGAATACAGCTTGTTATACGCTTAATCGAGTTCTAACTGTGAAACGACTCAAGAAGACAACCTACGAGCTCTTAAATAATAGAAAACCTAATTTAAAGTACCTGGAACCATTTGGTTGTCCGTGTACAATGTTGAAGAAGGATTCGGGTAAATTTGAAGAAAAAGCTATCGAAGTGTATTTCTTGGGATATGCTTCTCCAAAGAAAAGGATTTTTAATTTCACATCTAGTTGTGTTGAAGAATGGTACCATGTGGACTATCAAAAAGTACATAACTCCTCCTCAAGGAAAAGGTCCAGACTGGATGTTTGACTACGATAGTTTATTTAATTCATTTACTCCTTCGACTGAACACATCGACGAAGATCTGGTTCGAGCATACTTTGAAGATCATTTGACCATTCCAAGATTTTCAAGTTCTAATGATGTTGAAGCTCAACCAGATGCTCCAACTGAAGAACCTCAAGTTGTTTCTCCGGTTGCTATTGATAATGTTTCTACTTCTTCTGATGATGATCAAGCTGAAGATCAAGTTATTGACCTTGACAGTGATAATGTTTCATCTCCCGAGTGAGGTGAACATTACACTAACTTATTTGATAATGTTGTTGTTCCTGAGAATCCCACTCTTCAGATTCATGGATATCATCCACAGGAAAACATCATTGGAGAACTTGATGTGGGCGTTCGTACACGTCATCAAGTTGCTTCGTCAAGTGATAATAACATATTGTGTGCTTACATTAACTTACATTCTTTGGGAATTGTAAATCTTGCTAAATTCTCTTGCTTTCTATCTCAAGTTGAGCCAACAACAGCTCGTAAGGCACTTGAAGATCCTTCTTGGGTAGAAGCTATGCAAGAAGAATTACAGCAATTTGCACGTTTGGGTGTTTGGGACTTAATAGACAAACCTGCTAGAGTCAAGAAAGCTATTCCGACTAAGTGGGTATTTAAGTGTAAGAAGGATGATCGTGGGGTAATTGTGAGAAACAAAGCACGTCTAGTGGTGCAAGGTTTTCATCAGCAAGAGGGTATTGATTACACAGAGGTATATGCTCCAGTTGCAAGATTAGAGTCGATTCGAACCTTCCTGGCATATGCAGCTTATAAGAATATCAAGGTCTATCAAATGGATGTTAAAAGTGCTTTTCTCAATGGTGAATTACACGAGGAAGTGTTTGTTTTACAGCCTCCTGGTTTTGAAGATCCTGATTATCCGGACCGTGTTTACCGATTAAACAAGGCCCTGTATGGTCTACATCAAGCCCCGAGAGCTTGGTATGGTACGCTCGCCGACCATCTGACTAATACTGGCTTCAAACGAGGGACTGTCGACTGCACTTTATTTCATAAAATTGTTGGTGACGATCTTCTCCTAGTCCAGATTTATGTCGACGATATTATTTTTGGGTCTACAAACGACACATTGTGTAAGGAGTTCGATAAGTCCATGCAAACAAAGTTCGAGATGAGCTCGATGGGAGAGATGAATTTCTTTTTAGGGTTGCAGGTTCACCAGTCTGCTCACGGAATTTTTATTCACCAGACTAAGTATGTGAACGACGTCTTGAGCCGATTCAAGATTTCTGCCGGAAAAATCCCTTCTACTCCTCTTCCAGTAGGGCACAATTTATCACCGGATGAATTGGAGGATTCCGTTGATCCTACCCTCTATCGTGCCATGATCGGTTCTTTAATGTATTTAACGGCTTCTCGCCCTGATATTATGTTTGTTGTTTGTCTTTGTGCTAGGTATCAAGCAAGTCCACGAGTGACTCACCTAGCTGCAGTAAAGAGAATTCTTCAGTATTTGAGGGGAAATCCAGACATCGGGTTGTGGTACCCCAAGGATGATACTTTCGATCTTACTGCCTATTCAGACTCGGACTATGGAGGTTGCAAGATCTGTAGGTTCCCAGCCGGATCTACACGGAATATCTCGTTCTACGTAGGTGCGGAATCCCTACGTAAGACGATACGAGCGTAGAAGACGATACACGTTAACACGATCAAACACACGTTACAATAAACAAAGACACGTTGTATTGCAACTGGAAACACGTGATTCTCTGATCACCGATTACGAAAACTGAATAACTCGTAAACTGAAAACTTGTACGATAATAATAAACCTAGCCGTAACCTAATGTTTATATCAGACGACAACTTCGCCTAACATGTTTAGGCGAAGTTGTCCCTAACTTCGCTTGTTCTACAAGTTTGCCCATATCAGGCGAACTTGAGTACCAACTTCGCTTAATACAAAACACAAATCCAACTAACTCGATTACAGACACTAGACACTGAACTACTGACATCATGTACCAACAGACTCCCCCTTGGCAGTAGCTTCATATTTCTATCTTCAAGCACGTGTCTTGTAACCTTCAACAATCTTGTATCTTTCATCTTCAAGCATGAACGCCTTCTCGTACACAAACCGAAACAACTCTTTGATATTTCTTCGCTTCTTCTTTCCAAGCAGGAATATAAAATATTTTCTTCTCGTTCAGCACCTGCAGATCAGCTTGAGACAAATTCACCAAGTGCATTGGATCATACACTCTCAGCAGCTCTTGTTCATCTTCATTCTCCATTACTGCTTCAGCTGTTTCACAATCAACATACCACCACTTCAGATCCTTGAGCACATCCTTGGGCATTTGTTTCATCGGCACTTCTTTTAAACACCGGATCGGCTTATACTTCATGATCATCCAAGGCTTGCCATCTGCTCTCATCCCTCTATCTTTATCTTCAATAAGTTTTCCTTTCTGTGGTTTCAACAGCTCGAACTTTTTCTCCTTTATACTTTCCTTCCAAACAATCTTTCCAATGACCCTAGCCATGTTATCATCACTCCTGTTTATCAACCCCAATCTGGCTAAGTCCTTCACTTCACACTCAGGCAATGTATTCAACGATCTCAACAGTCTCTTGAAGTACTGAACCCCATCATACCTTTTAATCACAAAGAGCCTCAACTGCTCATCATATAACCAGCATATAATCCCCTTTCTCGATTCAGCATAACCCCTGATGTTGTAACTTTTCTTGAACATAGTAGGGACCGCCGGTTTCTTAGTCTTTATAAACCACTGAGCGTAGCCTTCTTTCCATCTTGGCTGCTCCTCCCATTCTGTCTCATCGCTTCCCATATCTTGACCTATATCTGGCTTATCAACTTCCGGAATCTCGTGCTCAACGTTTTCCTCTACAATCTCTCCCTCTTCAATCTCACTATCAATAACAATCTCAGCGCCAATCTTCTCTATCTCTTCAACCGGTAACACTTCCTTTAAACAAACCCCTATAATTTGAACAATTTGCAATTAAGTTTTAAAACATCCTTTAAAGAGTTAAATGATACGATCAAGACCAAGTAACCAGGTATAAAATCATACAACCACATAAGTAGAATAAAATTTTAAAAATAAAGTACACGGGATCAAATTTCAGTCTCGACAGGGACTACCACGTTTTAGAAAAGATCCGAACAGGAATCATACTAATTAAGTGACTGTCACACAGATCCATGTTCAGCTGTATTATGACATAAAGAGACAGGTTGTAAGCAGGTAAATAACTTAGAATGGTTTTCATTGCTTCTGTGAAACGGGTTAGGTTCAATTAAGCTCAAAACTTAAATGGGCAACACCTCAGAGATTGTGATGTCTCCTATCGATTCTCAAAGCGTATTTGGCTTTCCCCAAGTCACCCCGAGTTGGCCTCGACCCGTAGTGTCTGATTAAATAGTAAGTACTCTTCGATATTTAGACTCTTCTTCCCGTTCTCTTTCTTACATCTTGATTTAGAAGTATGAACATTATGAACTCTAGAATGTCTCAATAACACACCTTTTTTTTTTTAAGTATTTACACAACTTCAGAGTAGTAAACAACTGCAAGTCCCGAATCTGGATCACTGCAGTTTCTTGACACGCTATCTTCACGGGAATCAGAACACTCACGGGCTCGTGTATGACTGGGTAATCGCTTTTCTGCCTATCATTCGGAAAGATATATATGGAAACATGCACAACTCTTAAGGAGTTTCCACGTAAAATCGAGGAGATTTAGTTAGTATCACTTCTACTTTTACGCACCATAAAAAGCTACCATGACATACAATGACTGTTCAAAAGTCTTTTAGGCCTAATAACTTCACTAGTTAAGCACACAGAATCAGTATATCTATCACTTTCCAAGGTTGGATCAATTTTCTGTTAAACATAGTAAAGGAACTTCTTACGAAGTAGTAGACTTGAAAAATAATTTCATCTCCCGGAAAAATTTTTAACTTCTATCGCCCCGATCAAGTCGAAGTTTTCTGGTAAACGGCTATCCTGAAGATCCAATGGATCAGCTGGACCGACCACATACAAGTATGTGTCCCTCTAACTAAGTATGAACGACTAATTTTCAGCGAAAGAATTAAAAACACATCATAAACCGCCCCGGTCACTTTCAGTCATCTGGTTAATGGCTATCCTTATATTCTACAAGTAGAAATGAGGACCAAACATATCCGAAGATATGTCCTTCAAACTGAGGCAACCGACATAATTCTAAGCGATAGTGACGTGTTGTTTTTTTTTTTTTAAACAAAGACGAAAAACACGGTTACTCGGGATTGATCATCCCATTCAGCTCAACAAGGTTTTGAAAAAGAGTTTTGTCAAACGCTTTAGTAAACAATTCAGCGAAATTATCTAACGTATCAACCTTTTCGAGCACAATCAATTTCTTCTCAACACAATCCCGTATAAAATGATGACGGATGTCAATGTATTTAGTTTTGCTATGCTTTACGGGATTGTTAGTTACTGAGATAGCAGCAGTGTTATCTATGCAAATAGGAGTATGAGTGAAATTCAGACCATAATCGCGCAATTGCTGTTGTATCCAAAGAACCTGGGAGCAGCAGTTCGATGCTGCCATGTATTCTGCTTCACAGGTTGAAATGGCGACTGAGGTCTGCTTCTTGCACTGCCATGACACTAATCTGCCTCCAAGAAACTGACATCCACCTGTTGTTGACTTCCGATTCTGATTGCATTTGACAGAAGACAAGATTCTTCTGTTGCCATCTCAGTCGACCTCATATCCATAACATACGTATTCTTTTCCCTTGGAGCCTTCATTACTATCCAATCCTCTGGTATCTTGAAACCAGGATACAGTACGATCGCTTCATTCTTGGTAAAGTGCACAGTGTAATCTTTGTCACAGATCTGCGATACACTCAGCAGATTATGCTTCAGTTCTTCAACGAAATTCACTTTCTCTAACGTCATTTTACCATTAGTCACCGTCCCAATTCCAGTAATCCTTCCACCACTCTCTCCAGCAAAACTTACTTTTCCTCCCTGAACAGGTTTCCATTCGTGTAACAAATTCTTGTTACCCGTCATGTGCCGGGAACAGCAGCTATCCACAACCCATAGATTGTTTGCAGCCCTGTTCAACTGTTCCTGCACGATTAAAGCAGAGGATTAAAATCTGGGGACCCAAGACCTATTGGTCTTGGGTCGATACATCCCGTACTTTGGCTGTCCAAAGTTAGTATTAGAATGATTTCTGTAAGTCCTAAAAGGATACCTTCTTGTAGATTGACTATGAGGCCATCCAAACCATCGTGAATTAAATGATTTATTACTAAAGATTTGGTTGTTAACAGGGAAAAACTGAGATCGATTTCTTTGAAAACCTGGATTAGTCAAATGCCTGAACTTTGATGAGTTTTCATTTTTACCATTATAGTACTTACTGTTAGTTCTATTCTCAGTTTTCGAAGACCTCATACCTCTGAATCTCTGCTTCAGAGGGCAATCAGCAATCAGGTGTCCTAATTGATTGCATCTGAAACAACTCATGTGTTCAACTTTCGTATCAACAGTTGTTTTAGATGTTGAGGCTGCATTACTGCCCGTTTGTCTAACATATGGTGGGACATACGGGCTTAGTGGAGAATTCTTTTCATTTGGTTTATGTTCCTCTCCACGTTTTGATAACACTGCCTCTTGTTTTGTCTCACTCGACTCGGATGACTTGTCCGAATTTGATGAGACAAAACTAGGAACAGAAATCTTTACACTCGAAACAGGTTTACTCGTTTCGCCTTTACTAACTTCTGGATCTTTAATCGTAACATTAACAGGAACTGTCTGGCCAATTTCAACATCAACAGATTTCTGATTACTAGGATCATAAGTATAGTTATGATTATAAGGTGGTGGAACTTCATTATATCCAATTCCTCCCCTTTTAACTGGGGAACGTTGATCACTTACAAGGTGATCAAGTATAGCAGAGGAATTTCTAAATTGCTCAAGCTTTCTGTTTAGTTCCACCACTTTCACCTGGTGATCAGCTATCTGTTTATCCCTTTCAGCTATTAGTTTGGTTTTCTCTTCTAACACTTCATAGCTAAGTTCAATTACTTGTATTTTTTCAGCTAGACTGGCTTTAAGACTTCTGATATCTTTTTCACTAGCTTTTATTTTTACCTTGTAACTGTTTTCTCTAGTTTTAGTGTAATGATGATCTTCTTTTAATGTTTTAAATTGAGCATCCAAACTAACAAACTGATCAGTTATTGTTGTCAATTGTTCAGACAGATTTTCACATTTCGTGCAAGGGAGTCTAGTACTTACCTCGGAAAGCTGATCTGTCACTTCTGCCATGTAAGCTTGATTTTCTCCAGTCACTTTCTCACTTCCTGCAGTTTCGATGTTCGCCAAATTGGCCTGTTCGAACACTTCCTCAACATGCAGATTCCAATTGTATTCCCCGTTCTGTCTGGATATCATCGCCCTATTCTCACTACTTCCACCCCTCTGTTGTGTAGACATGTTCTGACTGCGTTCTACACGTTCATTTGTGCACTCTTTAGCAAAGTGTCCATTTTGTTGACAGTTATAACACCGCACCTTTGACTTATCAAAGCCTGGTCTTTCACCAACAAACTTTCTACCAGTCTTCTTCATAAACCTTTTAACCCTTCTTACAATCATCGCCATCTGCCACTGCAGATCCATCTCTTCCAGATCATCAGCATCGATCTGATCATAGTCTTCGTCTAAAGTTGCAGGATCAACAATCTTGCCTTTAATGTAATTTTCATACGAAGCAATGAAAGATGCATAGAGAGCAAACTGTTCGAAACTAAAATTGTAAGTCCCCCCGGGGCGTCGCCGATCGATACGAGATCCGCACGAGGTCTAGGAGTGCGGAATCCTCCTAGACTCGTTTAATGGTGTAGAAGACGAAGAACACAATTACACACAAACACATACACGAACAAACACACGAATGGGATAAACACATCTGCAGATCTTTTATATCATAACCAAACCATGTTACAAAACGAACAAAAACAAAGACACGGCCGACCCGAGGTGAGCTCTACCTCGGGCCGTCCCACACGACTCTGCCTCTCTGTTTCTCTCTAGCTACTTGAACTGAACACACAATACTCTAATTTTTTTTGGATTCACAACTCTAAACAAGACACACCTATATATAGATACACAACTTCGCGGGCTTGGGTTTGGGCCTAACAACTTCGCCTAAGGCGAAGTTGTTCTAACTTCGCCTATGGCAGAAGTTGTTACAACTTCGCCTATGGCGAAGTTGTTATAACTTCGCCTATGGCGAAGTTGTTCTAACTTCGTACTTCGTTTCCGCTGAACAGAATTGCATAGCGACGGTCACAAAATGCACCAACAGACTTCCCTTTGACCGTTGCTCTCAATTCTAACAAACACAAAAGATCATCTGTTACAAAACATGCACCAACAGACTCCCTCTTAACTGATGATCTTCTGTTTGCTCTTCAACCAGCCGTGTCTGAAACTGTCTTGTAGCTTCACAAATCTACCAATCACCCAGCGTCTTCCATATCAGATCTCCCCTTCAGTGTAAGCTTCTCCGACTATATAGATTGAGGTCTTTGAAATGCATGCATCCCCGTGCCTAATTGATCATCTCAACCAATCACGTGAGTCCTTCTGACTTCACCAACACGTGAAGTTCTTCTAACTTCACCAACACGTGAAGTTGGGCTCCCTCCACAACTTCACCAACACGTCGGCATACGATAAGGTTTAATCTTCAACTACTCAACATCAAGTGATCAATTTCATCACAAAACCACCTTGACAGAATCTAACACACATGACCATTAATTAATCCGAAGCATCTTCAATCACCAGGGATAACGATCAAGAACATAAACACTTTAATTCCCGATTAAATCCAACTTGTTCCAGAATTTTCACTTTAATAAATAAGCATCACGTTTCAGGATCCAATTCTCGAACGCCTTGAAAATAACATAAATAATATGCTCTGACCGCAATCCAGTAATGAAGAAAACCTTCAGTTCAATTTGACTTTCTTCAGTTGGTCAACCTCGAATAACAACTATTTCATTGCCCACAAACACCCAAATATGTGTCAATATCCAGTTTCAATCAATATCCCATTCACAACCTCAACTCCAAATCCAGAGTTGACACGTATTTGTTCACACGTAAGACCAAGAGATAACAAGTTTCACTCGTTGACGGAACAACATCTTCGGTCTCACAATAATCGTGTACACCTGGCCATACAGACGAAAACTCCAAACAATTTTTTTTTTTTTTATTTTTTTTTTTTTTAACTTCGCCTAAAGTCAACTTCGCCTAAAAGTCAACTTAGCCCCTCCTTAACTTCGCTTGTCCATAACTTCGCCTGTCCATAACTTCGCCTGACTGATAACTTCGCCTAAACCCTAAAATTTAAGCGACAACTTCGCCTGAACCCCATAACTTCGCCTGCGGCGGCTGTTCGGCCAAAAACGCATCAGAAACGTGCCAGAAACACCAAAACACAGATCTCGAACCATAGCATAAGAGCCTAAGGCTCTGATACCACTTGTAAGTTCCCAGCCGGATCTACGAGGAATATCTCGTTCTACGTAGGTGCGGAATCCCTACGTAAGACGATACGAGCGTAGAAGACGATACACGTTAACACGATCAAACACACGTTACAATAAACAAAGACACGTTGTATTGCAACTGGAAACACGTGATTCTCTGATCACCGATTACACGAACTGAATAACTCGTAAACTGAAAACTTGTACGATAATAATAAACCTAGCCGTAACCTAATGTTTATATCAGACGACAACTTCGCCTAACATGTTTAGGCGAAGTTGTCCCTAACTTCGCTTGTTCTACAAGTTCGCCCATATCAGGCGAACTTGAGTACCAACTTCGCTTAATACAAAACACAAATCCAACTAACTCGATTACAGACACTAGACACTGAACTACTGACATCATGTACCAACAAGATCAACTTTAAATCAACGACTGCAGGATATCAATTTTTAGGAAACCGGCTTGTTTCCTGGCAGTGTAAGAAGCAGACAACGGTCTCCACTTCAACCGCCAAAGCTGAGTATGTTGCAGTCTCGAGTTGTTGTTCCCAGGTTTTGTGGATACAACAACATCTTCGCGACTACGGTTTGAAGTTTCTTACTACTCCTATTTTGATTGATAATTTTGCTGCAATTTCTATCACAAAGAATCCCGTACAACATTCGAAAACGAAACATATCGAAATTTGATATCACTTTATACGGGATTGCTTTGAGGAGAAGTTGATTGACCTTGAGAAAGTACATACTGATTTTCAGAAAGCCGATCTGTTTACTAAAGCTTTTGAAAAAACGCGTTTTAAATTTTTGCTTGATTTAAACGGATTGAAGACCCTCGCTGATATCCTTAAACAAGGATGACTATCTTTATTTTCTGTCATATTTTCTTTTAAAATTTATTTTGGTTTTAGGGGGTGAAAATCTAGAAAATACAAAAAGAGTGTGTTTTTCGTTTGTATAGATAAAATCTAAAAACATTAAAAAAAATTTCAAAATTCAAAAATATTGTGATTTCTGTTCTTTAATGTTTTTCTTTTATATATTTAGAAAAACCAAAAAAAATTTAAAATTTTGAAAAACCCAAAAAGAATGTGATTTATGTTTTGTACAGAAAAATCCGAAAATCCAAAAAGATTGTGAAGTTTATTTTGTTTATAAGAAAATTGAAAAAGACAAAAATATTGTGTTTTTAAAGTTTGTATAGAGAAAAACCAAAAAGATTTTTGCAGGCGTTTTTTTTAGATTATTTTCTAGCTGAAAATTATGTCGGTTATTTAAGTTTGTGAAGCATGCTTGCATGTCTTGGTCCTATTATTCACTTGTGAATTGATGGTTAGCCATTTATTTATAAACTTAAGTTAACTGGGGCGATTAAATTTATTTTTTCTTTATTTTATGCTCCTCAAAATTTTGAGTTTTTGAAGCAAAAAGAGAACATGATAGTACATTGATTATCTTGACCCCAAATCCAATAAAAAGTAAGCTTAAAAGACTGTGTTTAATTGCATTGGTGCATTGGTAGGTCTTAAAACAACCCAGTAGAGTAAAGTATGTGATATAAACATAAAGAAACGCCAAATTGAAAGGGGTGTTAGTCTCTAGCAAAAGTCTCGGTGAGGATGGCAGAAATGTAATAAACAGTCATAATCAAGCCTTATATTTGTTGATCACCCAAAAATAAAATAAAGCAAATAACAAGCGTTAGGATTCTGGACACTGTGAGTCATTATGCGGCTTAATCATCTGGGTATTCATAAGCATGAATATTTCACTCGCTTTCAAGAAGCAAACCCAAAGTCATTAAACTTGATCACCGCTGTACTTCGTACAATTTAAATTACTGACTTGATCAAAATCCGCTGTTAGTCATACAATTGTTCCTCCCTTGCGTGCGTCTTAATACCAATAAGAAACGGACCCCAGGGGATACAATGTATATAAGCCGACAGATGGACTCGTGCATACTCACTCACAGTAAAGGAAACTTGATGCATTGCTCAAAATTTCAAAATTGGTATCAAAATTTTGATCAACAATATAATGGTTTAAGTTAAGTTGGGGTGATTTGGCAAAAATCAAATTAAGCTTGAACCGAGATTAGAGGCTGATAGTTTCTGATATTCTGTGCTTTAATTGAACAAATTAATCATATCACAAAAATACTTGAATGTGTGTTATTAGATTTATGTGGATAACAATATCAATGACCGACTTATCGCCAGTCATAATATCGCTGAAATATAAAACTGTGATGGAAGGGCAATTTGGTCAATATGATTCTCTGCTCAAACTTGACAAAAAAATACAAAAATATATTTCGTTTGATAAATCATTGAAAAACAAAAAAAATATTGTCTATTTTTATGATTCGGATATTCTTTTGTAAATACATTATTTTTTTTTTTTTATTTTTTACAAAATTCCAAAAGGATCTTTCTCTTTTTCTTTTCAAAATTTTAAGTTATGTTTCAGAAAACTGAAACATTTTTAAGGTATTTGGTTTTCGGGATAAAAAGATTCTCGATAACCTAATTTATTTATTTTATTTAATTACTTAATTCATTTAATTATTTAATTTAAAATTAAATAAAAGATTTTTTTAATTAGAATCTAATTCGTTATTTATGGATAAGAACTAGGTGATTCTTTAGCGAACTAGCTTCTGGTTCGCTAACCTAGTTCGCTTCCGCACTCTGTAACGAATCATCCCTTCGTTATGCATATTTAACGAATCAAGCCACGAATCATATCTTGATTCGCTAAATGTAACGAATCAGGAAGTGATTCGCTAACCTAAAGTAACGAATGAACTAGCGAATGGGATAATTCGCTAACGTTAATTCAAACGAAGTGCCTATTTCGTGCGAGCTATACCTCGGGTTGTGTGCAAGGTTATAAAAGACAAGAAAACGAACAGTTCTTCACTGTACACCTTCTTCCTTCACCTGAAAGTAACCTTATTCAAATTTTTCTCTGAAATTTCAACCTTCACATTTTGACATTTCTAAGATATCTTTGGATTCCTAAGGTAAAGATGTTTATGGCGATCTAATTTTCGTCAAAAATGGTTAAGTTTTGATAGTTAAATTATGAACTTTTAAGGGTTTAAGGGTTTCCGAGCTTATAAACCCCATTTATGTTTAATTTGTATTGTCAAACTTGTTAATTTAGATATCATTGTGATCGGAATGTCATTCCGATACCCTTGGTGGACTCTAATCAACATTTGATTATTGTTTGCTGGGTTAACTGATGATTCATGTTCTCCGTGTTTATAGTTGGTTCGTTTAACCCTCAGTACATCTAGGTGTTGAGTCTCAATCTCATCCACCTATGCTTACTAGTGTGATTCCGAGCTCAACGAGCTGATTATCTCGATGGTTCAACGATAGTTATGGCCTAATTGAATCTGGGTTTATAATGTTGACTGTTGTTGTTCTTCCTGATTTTGAACTTGACTATGCGAGTCAAAGAGAAAGTCTTAATTTTTGACCATTCGTTAATCTTAACGAATTGGGACGGTTTCGTGTCCAATTCGTTAAGATCTTCCACGAACTAGCTAAGCGAATAAGATGTTACACGAATCAGATTAGGATTCGCTTAAAATATAACGAACTAGAGTTTAGTACGTCAAAATTAAATAGTAATTCGCTATGTTCAGTTCGTTAAAGTATTTACTTGATAGCGAATCGCCTGATTCGTTATCTTATTGTAACGAATCAGTGTGATTCCCAACGAATGACATTTATTAATTAAATTAATTTCAATATTCATATAATTTAATTAAAGGATTTAAATAGTCTAATACACGTAAATAGATTAATTACACATATCTTTTAATTATATATATATATACACCATCTATAGATATATTGATATATTTTGATATCTCTTCTCGTATTCGATTTTATTTATACAGTAAAACATGGCTGATCAAGAACAACAAAATCAACCACCACCAGAACAACCTCCACAAGGACAACCACCACAACAAGATCAACAAGCTGAAGTGATCTTATTGTCGTTTGATAAAAAGCACAACATTTGTGCTTATGTTGATCAAGATGTATCTGATTTGGAAACATTTGGAGATTTGTTGACTTTCTTACGACGATCAAAGATACACTATGCTATAACTGCTAGACCAAAGGTGTATCTTACTATAATCAGGCAATTTTGGAACACGGCGGAATATGTTGAGGCAGATAAATTGGTTCGAGCTACAATCAATCAGATTCCAATTACGATTGATGTTGAGGTCATTTGTCGGGTGCTTCAATTTGACGATAATGATGATAACCCGAGTGAATTTGACAGGACATTGGTTAGAGGTTTATTCACACGCTTGAACTATGGTGGTGATATTCGTAAATCTATGCTGAACAAGAACGGGTTGTGTCCACCATACAAGTATCTGTTGCATGTTCTACTTCATTGTATGAGTGGACGTCGCGGTGGGTTTGATGAGTGTCGCCTAAGTTTGCAGTCGGCGTTTGTTGCCCTAATCCTGAACAAGCCCTTCAACTACTCAGAACTCGTCTTTGATCATCTGAAAGAACAGGTTCAGAAAATCTACAGTCAAAGAAGTTCTTGATGTACCCTCGCCTTTTACAGCTAATTATTCAGGATTTGATTCCGAATTTGGTGATTGATCGGACGTTGGTGAACGATGTTCTTGATATGGAACATATGAAAGCTGAAACGGTGCATCGTATGTTAATTTATAGAAAGGAAAAGCCACAGGACAAACGGATGATTGGTTATATAATCAATCCGGATTACGTATGTCCTCCTAATGAGCGTTTGGATCCACGATGATTCGGATTCCGAGCATGAAGGGGGAGAAGGTGGGAACAATGATGGTGGAGATGACGATAGTGATAATAATGGGAATGATGGTGCTGGTGGAGCTGGTGAACAGCTCTTAAAAACAACAAGATGCAGTTGATGCGGCTCTAGCTGCCACCATTACAGCTCAACTAGAAAGAAAACGAAAAGGGAAAGCGGGTGGCAACTAGTGAGCCATCGAAAAAGATACGTGTTTCTGAAGGAGCTGGGGTGGTTATTGTAGTACCACCACCACGTCAATCAACTCCTCAAAGCTCGGCGGTGCCGCTACCTACTAGAACTCCGATGCTTACTTTGACGGCGACGTTGGTGTCACACGAGAGGCTCGGTCTTATTCCTCAAATGGCGTTAACCGAGATACCGAGAACTCCTGCTGCATTGTCTACAGTATCTCCTACTACATCAATGAGACCTCCTCCTCCGCCAACAACTACTCCTCCTCCACCTTCGCCTAGTGATGTCTCATTCATGAGAATTACTCGGCCTCAAGGACCTGTTCAACCTGTTCACCCGTCCGTATACAACTTGCCACCAGGTCGTCAAACTGAAATGCTACTAAATCTGCTACATATATTGAAAATCAAATGGCAGCTGACCGTCAAAATCAAGAACGACTCATGGAGAATCAACGACGAATGAT
>NW_027501314.1:0-74557 GCF_021521415.1 Bidens hawaiensis | reverse complement strand
CCATTAATGTTTCCATCTTTAATCTTTAAGGACTATTTTGCAAATTATGTATATTACCTTATAATCAAGTTACCCAGACCCGTATCCATGACCCATTAACCCATATCCTTGACCCGTATAATTCTAAGCCACAATTAACAATCTAAATTATGAATTGAATCAGGGTTGTGGTTTCTATTGCTATACACGGCCTAACCGTCATGTTTAAATAGGAAACAAGATAAAAAAATTATATGTATTGATATCTTCTAAGAACACTATTAACCAAAAATTGAATATATATCTTACACTTGATCTTAATTCAATTACTTACATATATACCTTCTATATAAACCAACGACCAAAACTCCTATCTTAATTGTATTAAGTTTGGCCGTTACCAACTAATTGAGCTCTGTCCTTGTCGCGACCACTGTGTTCTTCGTTCTCACCGTTTCCATCGTCGTTCAGGTAATTAAGATGTGCAGTATGTTCGTCGATCATCAACAAACAATAGCCCTAACATCAATTAAACAAAATCTTAACGGGTTTGAGCGATTGGATAGGTTAGGGTTTCATAATCAAACTGGGTGTAAAAGGTTTCTGTTTATATTTGTATGGTTTCGTTTTGTTAACAACTGACACACCAGCGCAGTTGGTGTGTGTGTGTTCCAACACCGGGTTCGGCCACAGGTCGGCATGTTCGGAGTCTGGCCAGCCCTTTTTCTGGATCATTTTATCTTAATTGTTTTTAACTTATTTAAACTAATTATAATATATTATGTTTAATATTAAATATCCAATAAACAATACTTTACTTAAACCGACATCATAAAAGTTAAACGTTCATGTCGACTAGTTTCGTTACAAGTTTCGTGTGTGTGTGTATATATATATGTATATATATCTTATTAATAATGAATCATTAAAACCCGACATTTGTATCGAGGATTCTTGTTGTTGAAATATGTTTTAAAATTGTTTATATTTATTATATATATATATATATATATATATATATATATTATATATATATATATTCGTTTTAAGCAAAATTATAATAAACATATTAAATATGTTAATACATTTTTACCATCGGATCTCGTTAATATATAATATATTATTTTTACAATTATATATTAAATATGTTAATATATAAAATTTTAAGATAATTATAAATTTAAAACGTTATTGTTATAGTAGGTCTTATCTCATATTTGTTTGAACTAATTGTACGTAAACTCAATTTTTGTGACAAAATAATGATTTTTATAATTAAATAATAATAATAATCCTTAGAGATCAATTGTTAATCCATAATGTACTAATCAAAAATTGTAACTCAAATCACATCGAAATCCTAAGTCCATTACAGGTATTATATCATTTATAATTCGTTCATAATATTATATTATTTAATTAGGATCCTTGTCGGTAATTCTCGAAGAGCGTGATCATCGTTCGTGTTGTGTTCATTCTCGTTTGGCTTAATCGATCAGGTGAGTTTTATCATTCCCCTATTTACTTGATGTTCATAAACGTTTTGGGGACATATGCGTATATAATTACTATATATACATATCTATATATACATACATATCAAAAAAATAGCAAACGTGTAATTGTGTGTGATAAATTAAATCTACTTGTTATATGCTTATGTGTTATTGTATTGATTCGCTTGACAAGTCCCATGTATTGGGTTCTCATTCTCATTGAACACCGCCCGATTCGCTTGGCAACGGTCTTATTCTCATTACTTGCTCATGGTTGATTTACCGGCGCCCGATTCGCTTGGCAATGGTTTAGTCGACAACTTACTTGTTTATGGTTTGATTTCATTACGCATTTATTACATTTTTCTTATTTATCATATTAACAATATTTGGTGTCAAAACTTGGTGGGTAACCTCACTCAACATATTTGTTGACAAAAACTCCATTTCTACGCATATGCAGGTTGCCTGAAGATTGAAGTTGGACACGTAGACAAGACCTTAGGATATAATCAAGATAATCGTTATATGAACTCATATTTGTGTATTTGAATTGTTTTGTATATTTGGATATGTTGTGTAATATTTGTAAATAATTAATTAGATATTGTCGTTTATATTTATGATAGTATCTTCGAGCTGTGAGCAATCGGATCACGCCCCTGCATTTCCGCCTTAGGTTGTGGTGTGACAGATTGGTATCAGAGCCGAAGGTTATAAGATAGGTCGTTAGAAATGGTCTTAGACATATTTTAGGAACCCTATACGTGCTTATCTGAACTGCCTTATGTGCTATTTAATAAATTGTTTACAGCTTGCTTAGATTAATTATTTAAATTGTATTTATCTTGTTTATTTGTTGCACACACACACAAATTCCGAGGTTATACCTCAACTTTCAAAATATTTTTAATTCTCTTAATTTTAGTAGATTGTCTTTTATTGTGGGAAATTCCTTAAGAATTCTCGTGTTTTGCTCTTTCACCTCGAAGCGTGGGGGTTGACAAATCTCGTACAACCACATAACTTCAAGTGGTACCCGTAATCGGCTAAACGGTTACGTGGGTAAACATAACCGGCTAAACGGTTATACTTCCAAATTGTGTTTTCAAATTATTTTAGATGCTTAGTTGGGTGAAAAATCCATGGAAATCTATGGGCACTCCAACTATTCATTTCTTAAACCATTTTCGATTTAATTTTTGGGTTGGAACGTATCGTCCGGGGTGGTTCCCGAGATACACCAACTACTTATATTTGATTCGTTGATTCGATATTTAGTTGATTCGGTTAAATGCCATGTAACGCTCATGGTGCCGAACAACTACATTGATTCGATAATTCGTTAATTAGTTGGGTCAGTTAAATGCCATGTACACGCTTATGGCTGAACAACTCAATTGTTTATTATACGTTATTTAAATTAGGCCAAAAAATTGCCATGGAGCGCTCATGGGAGGCCAATTCACAAACTTTATGTTGCTTGTTTAGTTGGGCCATTCAAATTGCCATGGAAAGCTCGTGGGAGGTCAACTCGTTTGATATGCTTGGTTAATTTATTTTTGGAAAATTTATAAAACATTATTTACTTAAATGCTTCCAACTCATACATATTATTTTAATTCTTGACTCGTTCTCGAGTTTTCACTAGTAATAATTCATAAACATACATATACATATGCCTACGCATCCCATTATTTCATATCAATCCTACAACTCACCTGTCATCTTACACATTTTTATCCTTGGTCCTCGTAGAATGTCTTCCTTAGGAAATCATAGTCGTAATCAACGTCGTCCATCGGCTGCCATGATCACTATTTGACTACTAGGATCATTAAGGAGATTGCTGCCGCTATGCTTGGGATTGCTAAGAGTATGCCATGGGAGGAATTCAAGGAAGCTATTGCTCTTACTGCCTCACGTCCGATGACCCTGTTGAAGATGGAACTCCACCTCACACGGACTCTAACCCTACCTCTGAAAACTCCAAAGCCAAATCCGTAACTAATGCTAAGGCTAAACCTAAACCCATTTCACGCAATGACAACTCTTCTCGTCACAAACGTAAGTTCAACTCTGCTAACCAAACCAACCCTTCACCCTCCAACCAAAATGCTCCTAACAAGAAACCCTATACTGGACCTTACCCATTATGCTCTACTTGTAACTATCATCATCCGACCCAATCCCTGTGCCATCTTTGTACCCAATGCAATCGTTACGGTCATCTTGCTAATGTTTTTCGTACACCGTCAACTCCTAAACCCCCTACTACCCGTGCTTGCTACCATTATGGAGATCCTAGTCATTTTCGCAATATGTGCCCTCACCGAAACTGTGTTCACCAAACCCAAGATAGAACTGCACCCTACTACACCACCAATGCTTATCAAGTTCAAACCCATAACTCCTACACTCTCCAAACTCTTCCTGTCAACCAAGATCCCTCCTACTTAGCTTTACCTTATCAAAACCCGTACCCGCAAGTTCAAGTTTACAAAGCCTACACCACCCAAACTTCACTAGTGTCGTCTTTTCAAGCTCAACCTACCCAAACCATTCCCAATCCACCTGCAACGGCTGCTCGAGTTATTATGAATCCAACTACCCCAGGTGCTCAATGTCAAGTGAATCATGCCTACCGTAACTGAAGATGCTTGAAGACTCTGAAGATTTTTGTTGCTTTCCTATCTTATCTTTTCGTTATTGAATTGTATTGACTCTTTAGTTATTTGCGACATTGGATGGTTTCAATTTGAACTAATTAAGTAATTCATTGCATGAATAAAGTTTCCTTTATCAAAATTAGAACTATTAGGATCTTGTATCTCTGTCTCATCACCTTATTCTCGATTATCTTAATAACATCTAAATCACCAAATCTGTTTTCTTCAATTTTCAAAATTTCACTTGTAAAAGCAAAAGAGGTTTTCAAAATCTCACGGTTTTATTGACTCGACTAAATATTTATTAATTATAATTATATTTAGAATATCAAAAAATTTGTTTTCTTTTCAAAATTTTATTTTAAAATGTTTTACAACCCACATGATGGAACTGTAACGCCCGGAAAATTCTCGTTAATTGGCTTATATGCCTATATAAGTTTTCATGTTAATCGGGATTAAATTTTCCAAGTCGAGAGGCTTCCTGGTATTTTGTAAAAATCCATATAAGTAGTTTGTGTTTCAAGTCGTCTTAAATTCACACTTAGAAGGGCCATAATGTAACATCATTATTTTATAATAAAAAAATAAATAAAACCCCTTGGTCCGATCGGCAGCCATCGCCCCCCCCCCCCCCCCTCTCCTCTTTTTGCGTTCAATCAACCACCATCCAGCCTCCCGAGACTTGTTCCAGGTCGGTATTATATTATTACAACTTTTTTAGCCATTAAACCCGTTATTGAACACGTTAGGGTTGAGTTTTGATGATAACAGTTTGCTGACAGATTTGTATTCGTTTATTGTAAGGTCTGTAACGCGGTGATAATCCATTGTTTTTTATCTATTCATATTTCCATGATGTTCTACTTTGAGTCTAGTTTCCAAAAAGATATAATATGTAATTTTTGGACGATATTTGAATGGTTTTTATGAATTTATAAGATCGAGTGTCAAAGTTGATGCGGGATGACGGATTCTGGTATGTCTTCCCGACATCATATCTCTTTTTCAACAATTCCAAATTAGTTGGTTCCACTTCTGGAACTTAATATTTTGAGTTAAGAATCAAAACCAATTGGAATCGTTTAATTTGGTTTGGTAATGAATTTTATAAAAATAAAGCCATTTTGTTGCGCACTGAAATAGCTGCACGTACCTTGCTGTGTTGGAGGATTTTTTATAATTTTTGTGTCCACTAGAAAAATATAATAAAAATATTTTTATAAACCTAATACATTTATTAAAGTCTGGTAAAAATTAATAATTTATTTCAGAGGTTATCCTATGTAATTAAATGCATCTTCGCATGCTAAAATCTGCACGTTTTACTTGTTATTGATCGATAAGTTCGTTTTAGGCTTAACCGGTGGATGTTCAATTGTGTTCTTTTCAGGGCTGTTTGAAGTGAGTTTTTGCACCACAATCTTCCTAGTTATGTCCCATATATCATACTTTAAAATCATGTCCTTTGGTGTTCGTTTGATCGGTCAACTAGTTGTAGATTGAAAACTAGTTTTCGATTGTCTAGAATAGTGTTTTATTGCGTTTAACGCGAGGGATGAAGTAAGTGATGACCAATTCAGTTTGGATAGCTTCTTTTTAATGTACGGGCTGTTGGAAAATGATTTTTATAAGTATTGGGGCTAAATTGGTTGTCGGTTACTCAAACTGGTCGGTACAGCGCGTATTCGCGTTTATTGATTAGTTAGTGCGTTGTGCTTGTGAGCTATCGACCCATTAGACTTGTGTAGAGCCGTGTGGACTTGATGGCTGTGAATTTATCATATTGGGTCCACACGGGGCTAATTTGGTTGTTAATTGCCTAAACAACTATTAAACGCGCGTGTTGATGTCACTTTGTGCTTACGGGGGTAATTTGGGAATTCTTTATTCCTGGGAATATTTAAGGGTCGCGTTGGTGAATGTAAGGCTCCGGGGGCTGTTATGATTGAGTTTGATGAGGTCGATGCTTTAGGTAAATCGAACCGTATTTGGATGCCTCGTAGGATAAACAAGTCGGTATGGTTTAGTTAGTAATCTTTGTGTGCAATCCGACAGGCTTGTGATTTGTGGATTGACTTTGAGGTTCTCTAATTCGTTGGTATTTGCGTGACTCGTGTCAGGTGAGTTCATGATGCCCCTTTTTCTCATTTTACGTTTTGGGCTAGCATGCACACCATATTACAGTTTTATCCGACTATACTCGTTTAAACTAATTGGATGGTTTTATATGGCCTTACTTGTGTTTGTGGGTTCATGAAAACATGGATGAATTATATTGTATGCCTTAGAATATTTAAGGCTCGCTTATGGTTATATATTTTATAAGGTTATAGACATTACTTATGGTCTAGACTCAAGGATGTAGGCTTACCCGTATTGTAGTATGTCATGAGATGATATTTATGAATGTGTATGCCGGTGTTACTTTATGACTCTAGGCTTACTTTCAAGATGGTATGTTTGGAATGTTATATATATATATACACACGCGTGTGTATGCATGCGTACTTTATGGCCAATAATTGGCGATGTTAATTAGTCGTTTTCGACTAAGGATGTTGCGTATGCCTACTTTGTGTTTGCATACGGATGGATAGTGATCTTGGCCGGGCCAAACTATACTACTCGGGTTCTTAAATCCTGTGGCGGGCCCTGAAAAGCCTGTGAGGGGGGAGGCTCGTGTGGCATGATCATCATCGGATGTTACGTGTTTGGGTTGTACGTGTGCTCGACCCTGATGTTATTACTTAGATGATATATATGTAGGGATATAATTATAAGGATGTTTATATATATATATATATATATATATATATATATATATATATATATATATATATATATATATATAATGATGATGATTACCTATTATTGATGATGGCCTAACCGTTGTAACCCATTTTATTTTTAAAACTCTTGGAATGACTATTGTGATTTTTATTATAGATGTTATTTATTAAAACTTGAACTCACTCAGCTCAAGCTGACTTTGTGTGCATGTTAGTGTGAGTTTCAGGTTAGGGGATGGATGCATTGTCGCTTGGACGTGCACGAAGCTACTTGGACGGTGGAGGGCATGCTTAGTCGGAAGTTATAATAATAATAAACACTTTTCTTTTAAAGTTTTATTAAATACATTGAAGTTTGGTTTTGGGCATAATTCCTGGGTTTTGGGAACTTGGTTTTAGTATTTGTGATTTTCCGTTGTTTATTACTCTGAAACGATTTTTAATAAGATGAATTTGTTTGACTTTAAATTTTTGAGAATTTTTGGATATGATTACCAACTGTAGGATTCCCGGGATTCGGGGTCTTACAAGAACGGATTATGCGGACCATCCGACGATAAGAGTAATTATGGATTCATACATAATTATCCAAGTCCTCGCATGGAAATCATAATACGTATAATTATGTGTCATGATCTAGAACCTAATGTAGCTTGGGTAACGATATGAATGATGAGATGATAAGGACATGGTGGATACGCCTCTAGTACATCCTATATATAAGTGCCTTTATCAGATTGTCATTTGAAGCGTTGCTTCGGTTATTAGAAGTTCTATGTTATGATATTTTCATTAAAAGTATAATTGTTTTCAAAACGATGATGTTGTGGTTTTCCTTAATTTCGAGACGAAATTCCCTAAAGTAGGGGAGACTGTAACAACTCGGGTTTTCCACGTACGAACTTATATCCATAACCCGCCCGTTTTATGTTCGGGGAATCTTAACAGTGAAAAATATCACGTTTATTGAGAAAAATTTATACAATTTATATTTATTTATTATATTTATTTAAAAATATATTTAACTTTCAAAAACGTATATTTTTAACCCAAAACTAAACTTTAATCTACTAATGTTTCCATCTTTAATCTTTAAGGACTATTTTGCAAATTATGTATATTACCTTATAATCCAGTTACCCAGACCCGTATCCATGGCCCGTTAACCCAGATCCTTGACTCGTTTAAATTCTTAAGCCACAATTAACAATCTAAATTAGGAATTGAATCAGGTTGTGGTTTCTATTGCTATACACGGCTTAACCGTCATGTTTAATTTGGAAACAAGATAAAAAATTATATGTATTGATATCTTCTAAGAACCCTATTAACCTAAAAATCGAATATATATCTTACGCTTGATCTTAATTCAATTACTTGCGTATATACCTTCTATATAAACCAATGACAAAAACCCCAAATCTTAATTGTATTATGTTTGGCCGTAACCAACTGATTGAGCCCTATCCTTGTCACGACCACTGTGTTCTTCGTTCTCACCGTTTCCATCGTCGTTCAGGTAATTAAGATGTGTAGTATGTTCATTGATCATCAACAAACAATAGCCCTAAAATCAATTAAACAAAATCTTATCGGGTTGAGGGATTGGATAGGTTAGGGTTTCATAATCAAATTGGGTGTAAACGGTTTCTGTATATATTTGTATGGTTTTGTTTTGTTAACAACTTACACACCAGCGCAGCTGGTGTGTGTGTGTTCAACCCCGTGTTCGGCCATAGGTCGCATGTCGAGTCTGGCCAGCCCCTTTTTCTGGATCTTTTTATCTTAATTGTTTTTAACTTATTTTAATTAATTATAATATATTATGGTTAATATTAAATATCCAATAGACAATACTTTATTTAAACCGACATTATAAAAGTTAAACGTTTCGTGTCGACTAGTTTTGTTACAAGTTTCGTGTGTATATATATATATATATATATATATATATATATATATATATATGTATGTATATATATCTTACTAATAATGAATCATTAAAACCCGACATTTGTATCGAGGATTCTTGTTGTTGAAATATGTTATAAAATTGTTTATATTTATTTTATATATATATTCGTTTTAAGCAAAATTATAATAAACATATTAAATATGTTAATACATTTTTACCGTTGGATCTCGTTAATATATAATATATTTTTTTTTACAATTATATATTAAATATGTTAATATATAAATTTTACGATAATTATAAATTAAAACGTTATTGTTATAGTAGGTCTTATCTCATATTTATTTGAACTAATTGTACGTAAACTCGATTTTGTGACAAAACAATGATTTTTATAATTAAATAATAATAATCGTTAGAGATCAATAGTTTAATCCATAATGTATTAATCAAAAACTGTAACTCAAATCACATCGAAATCCTAAATCCATTACACGTATTATATCATTTATAATTCGTTCATAATATTATATTATTTAATTATGATCCTTGTCGGTAATTCTCGAAGAGCGTGATCATCGTTCGTGTTGTGTTCATTCTCGTTTGGCTTAATCGAACAGGTGAGTTTTATCATTCCCCTATTTTACTTGATGTTCATAAACGTTTTGGGGACATATGCGTATATAATACTATATATACATAAATATCAAAAAATAGCAAACGTGTAATTGTGTGTGATAAATTAAATCTACTTGTTATATGCTTATGTGTTATTGTATTGATTCGCTTGACATGTCCCCATGTATTGGGTTCTCATTCTCATTGACCACCGCCCGATTCGCTTGGCAACGGTCTTATTCTCATTACTTTCTCATGGTTGATTTACCGGCGCCCGATTCGCTTGGCAATGGTTTAGTCAACAACTTACTTGTTTATGGTTTGATATCATTACCGCATTTATTACATTTTGCTTATTTATCATATTAATATTATTTTCGTGTCAAAACTTGGTGGTAAGCTCACTCAACATATTTGTTGACAAAAACTCCATTTTCTACGCATATGCAGGTTGCCTGAAGATTGAAGTTGGACACGTAGACAAGACCTTAGGATATAATCAAGATAATCATTATATGAACTCATTTTTGTGTATTTGAATTGTTTTGTATATTTGGATAATGTGTATAATATTTGTAAATAATTAATTAGATATTGTCATTTATATTTATGATAGTATCTTCGAGCTGTGAGCAATCGGATCACGCCCCAGCATTTCCGCCTTAGGTTGGGGTGTGACAATCCATACCAATAGTTTCCCATTAAGCTGTATTGTTAAGTACGTACTACTACACTACTTAGCCACGACCTTATGTGGTAAAAAAAACAATCCAAAACGAAAGGGATGGGTCAATTGGAATGCACAAACCGTTCTATCAATTTGGTTCGACTAATGCTATGGTTAGTATTCCAAAAGTAGAGATTTTAGTTAATCTAGTTAGATACTTAACTTTTAAGAACCCTGTGACGCTAGCCGGGGTGGTAGCTTTGAATTCGATCGGGAAAGGTGTGGTGAGAGTACCGGAGAATCATCTAGAACAAAACAAACTAATCACCAAATAAGGGTATAAGAGCTACAACAATCTAAACATGCGCACCCTACAACTCAGAATAATGCGACAATTAATTTTAGTTCAGAATTAAACTTATAGAATGAACCTTTGACAAAGGGTATGTCGAATAACGGCATGTCATAAAAGAAGGAAGGTTGGATACTATGCATGTACCGTGAAACCATTATGAACATTGTAAACCGACCGTTCTAACCTCGCCACTTACGGTTATCCCAATCGCAACCAATTAAATCACAAACTATGACAAACCCTCATGTTTACTATGAGTGTGGAAGTACGAAACGCTTCAAAAGGAACTGTACCAAGTTAAACTAAGAACGAACATCGACGCCTAACTCGGCTAGAGGCCGTGATTAGTGATTGGACCCGATAAAACACAACAAGACTTAATTGTGGTGAAAGAATACATCTGTAATTACTGAGTAATATACTTCAGCCTCGTTTGATATAGGTACTGATAGAAGTCTCATTACCACTAACTTCTTATCCTCGAGAAATGTACTGGTTAGTGAACTAATAGATCCTTATGGCTTATGCTATAGACTTCACTAACAGTAAACCTAGAAATGTTAGTCAAATAATCCAAAACTATCCTATTATCCTAAACAACCAACCATTTTATTGACCTGCTCCTGGTATAGTTGAGAAACATCGAGGTAATTGTCAGTATGGGCTGGTTAGCTAAATACAAGGCAGAAATTGTGTGTAATGACTAAATAGTTAAAATTCCTCACCCAGATGATGAAGCGATTATGGTACAAGGAGAGGAGTTTGGTTCAATATCACCTCTCGTTTCTCATCTTAAAACATTAAAACTCTTACGCCAAGGATGTGTGGCATTTTTAGAGAACATAACCATGAAAAACCCTAATGAAACATATTGAGAATATCCCCGTAATACTCGAATACTCCCATATCCTTACTGATGAATTACCCGAAATTCCACTATCCGACAAATTGAACTCCGAACCGGCCTAACCTTAGGGGCAACTACTATTACCAAGGCATCTTATTGTATGATATTCTCCAAAATGTAAAAACTAATTATACAGCTACAAGAATTATTAGATAAGGGCTTATTGGGACATAGGTATCATCATTGGGGAGCACCGGTGTTGTTGGTAAAGAAGAAGGATGAAAGCTTAGGATATGCGTTGATTACTGGGAACTACACGAATTGCCATTAAGACCAATATTCCCTACCACAATTAGACAATTTGTTCAATCAAATCCAAGACATGAATTACTTCTCAAAAATAGACCTCTGAACCGGCTATCGTCAAGTTAAAATCCAAGAGAAAGATGTTTCTAAAACGGAGTGTCGAGCTTAGTATGGCCAATATGAACCCTTAGTTATGCCTTCCGGACCGACTAATACACCAGTAGTTTTTCATGAATCTCATGAACCGAGTTAGTAAATTGTACCTTAACAAATTCTTTATAACGTTATTGATGACCTCCTGATATCTTGAAAACCAAGAAGGAACATGAGCAACATTCACGAACAATCTTGGAGATGTTGAGGCAGGAGGAATGGTATATCAAGATGTCCAAGTGTGAATTTTAGCTACAAGGAGTACGATTTTTAGAACACGTTATTAGTTGACACGGAATTCACATGCAACTGAGCAAAACTGGTAAACACTAGAGTCACCAAGAGAATTTTGTCAAATTTTGGAATTAGTTGGGTATTACTGACGCCTTATTGACAATCCAGTATAGCCCAACCTTTAACCCTCCTAACCCAAAAAGAACTGAGTTTATGACTGGGGGAAGAACAAGAGATGCCTTCTCAATTGATAAGACAGAAAATTTATCAAATTCCTATGCGAAGTCTCTAAAAAGGAACTGATGATCTTGTAATCTATTGTGATACATCCCGAAAAGATTTGGTGTAAGACCCCAAATCCCTGGAATCCTACAGTTGGTATTCATACAAAATACTTACAAAAATACTTAAACTCAATAACAGTTCATTCCATCAAAATAACCAATTCAGAGTATAATTCAGCGAAAAATCATTATTAATAAAACAAGTTCCTAAAACCCAGGAATTATGCCCAAAACCAATCTTGAAACGTATTTAATAAAACGTTAAAAGAAAAATGTTTATTATTATTAAAACTTCCGACTAAGCATGCCCTCCACCGTCCAAGTAGCTTCGCGCACGTCCAAGCGGTTATACATCCATCTCCAACCTGAAACTCATACTAACATGCACACAAAGTCAGCTTGATCTGAGTGAGTTCAAGTTTTAGTAATTAACATCTATAATAATAATCATAATAGCCATTCCAAGAGTTTTAAAATAAACGGGATACAACAGTTAGGCCATCATCATCAATAAATAATCATTCTTATATATATATATATATACATATATATATGTGTATAAACATCCTTATAATTACATCCCTATATATATATCATCCAAGTAATAATATCAGGGTCGAGCACACATACAACCCAAACACGTAACATCTCATCCAATGTATGCAAACACAAAGTAGGCATACGTAAACATCCTTAGTCGATAACGACTAATAAACATCGCCAATTATTGGCCATACAATAATACATACTAACATACCATAATATCATCCCAAGGCCTACCCTATACAAGTAAGCCTATACAAAATAGCTTAAACGGTTCATCAAGCAAAATCGTTTAGGTGTGCATGCTAGCCCAAAAACTTAAAAACAGTAAAAAGGGGCATCATGAACTCACCTGACACAAGGCACAAATTCACCATGAGCTAGAGAACCCTAAGTATCCCCAAAACTCAAACGCCTGCCGGTAAACATACAATCATCACAATTGACATCGAAAGGACTCGGTTATCCTACGAGACGTTCTAACATGGTTCGAGTTACCTAAAGCCTCAACCTAAAAAAACTCATTCATAACAGCCCCGTGGGGCCTTACATCCACCAACACGACCCTTCAAAAACCCGGGAATAAAGAATTCCCAAATTACCCCGGAAGCACTAGGTGATACTAACACGCGCGTTTAAGAGTCGTTTAGGAAATTAACATCCAACTCAAACCCGTTTGGACCCAATATGATAAATTCACAGCCAACAAGTCCACACGACGCTACACGAGTCAAATGGGTCGGTGACTCCTAAGTACAACGCACCAACTAATCAATAAACGCGTATGCGCGTTGTACCGACCCGTTTAAGTAACCGACAACCAATTCAGCCCCAATATTTATAAAAATCATTTTCTAACAGCCCGTACACTAAACCGAGGCTATCCGAACTGAATTGGTTATCACTTACTTCATATCTCGTGTTAAACGCAACAATCTACCATTCTAGCCAACCGAAAACAATCTTTCAAACTACAACTAGTTGACCAATCTAACGAACACCAATGAACATGATTTTAAAGTATGTTATACTAGACATACCTAGGAAGATTTTGGTGTATAAACCTCATTCAAAACAGTCCCGAAACCACTCAATTGGACAGCCACCCGGTTAACCTAAAACAAGTCGTTTATTGATCAATACGCGTAATATAATGATCAATTAAGGTGTAAAAGACTTGTAGGGACATAGTACTAACCTTCAATTAAAGTTTTATGCTCAAACCATGAATGCAAAAAAGAAAAATCGGGGGTGGGGGGAGCTGTTGGTCGCTGATCGCAGAAAGGAGAGGAGGGAGCTAGGGTTTTGTGTTATAATAAAAAATGTTACACTTTAGCCCTTAGATTTGGAAGGATATAGCAGCTTGAAGGAAAATTTAATGATTTAATGTACCGGGACGACGAGAAGGTTCCAGAGGAATGTCGGTTAAATCCTGAGAAATATACATACTGTACAAGCTTTGAAAATTTGAACTAAAAATTAACGGGTGTTACAAGTCCACCCCCCTTACAATGGGATTCGTCCCTAAATCCGATGCGATAAGAACAACTGCGGGTAGAGTTTCATCATCTCGTCTTCGGACTCCCAAGTAGCCTCGAAACCCCTATGGTGCTTCCACTACACCTTCACCTGCCTAAACACTTTATTCATCAAACGCCTTTCCTGACTGTCAAGAATGGCGATAGTTCTTCAACGTAGTTCAGTTTACTATCAAGCTCAATGTTTTTAAGAGGCACATGGGCCTCCTCATCTGCTAAACATTTCCTTAAATGGGACACGTGGAAAGTAGGATGAATCCCTGCGAGCTCATCGGGCAATTCCAGCCTATACGCTACCTCACCAACACGGGACAATATACGGAACGGACCAATGAACCTCGGACTAAGCTTCCCCCTCTTACGAAAACGAATAATACCCTTCCAAGGAGAAACTTTCAACATAACCCGATCCCCAGCCTCAAACGCAATAGGTCTTCGCCGTTTATCCGCATAGGACTTTTGACAATCCTGAGCGGCCTTCATATAAGCCTTAATCTTATCGAGCTTCTCAGTCGTAGCCTCAACCACCTCCAAACTACCCAACTGTTTCTGACTAATGTAACCCCAACAGACTGGAGTCCTACACCTCCTACCATACAACATCTCAAACGGTGGCATTCCAATCGTGGCGTGATAACTGTTATTATAAGAGAACTCGACTAACGGTAAGTGACGATCCCAACTACCACCAAAATCGATAACACAAGCCCGCAACATATCCTCAAGAGTCTGAATGGTCCTCTCGAACTGACCATCCGTCTGCGGGTGATAAGCAGTACTGATGAGAAGTTTGGTACCCATCTCCTCATGAAACTTCTTCCAAAACCTGGAGGTAAAACGCGTATCCCTATCCGAAACAATAGATACCGGCACCCCGTGCCTAGAAACGATCTCACGAATAAACACATCGGTCAGCTGCTCAGAATTAAAAGTTTCTCGAATCGGCAAGAAATGAGCGCTCTTGGTCAATCTATAAACGATTACCCAAATGGTGTCATAGCTACCCCTAGGAGTACGAGGCAGTTTAGTCACAAAATCCATCGTAAGATTCTCCCACTTCTACTCAGGTATTTCCAGAGGTTGGAGTTTCCCAAAAGGCTTCTGGTGCTTGGCCATAACTTGCAGACACGTCAAACACTTACTCACGTACTGAGCCACCTCATACTTCATCGCAGGCCACCAATAATTTTTCTTCAGGTCTTGGTACATCTTGGTCGCGCCTGGATGGATGGAATAGCGCGACTTGTGTGCTTCATCTAATATTTTATCCCTGAAACCCCCATACCTGGATACCCATAAACGACCATCCTTATACTTCACCCCGTCCCCGACGTCTTGCAACAATTTCTCCTGGCCCCAAATATGTCTGACATAATCAATTTCACCTTTAAAGCCTCATTCTGAACGTTGGCTATCTGTTTCAAAATATCGGGTTTAAGAATAAGCTAATAAGATTTCACACGAATAGGTTTCTGTCTTTCCTTCCAGCTCAACGCGTCGGCTACCACGCTAGCCTTACCGGGATGGTACATAATCTCCAGTTTATAATCCTTAATCAATTCCAACCATCGACGCTACCGCATATTCAGTTCCTTTTGTTCGGAGAAATATTTCAAGCTCTTATGGTCGGTATAGATAACGCAAGGAACACCGTACAAATAATGCCTTCACAACTTAAGCGCGAACACAACCGCCGCCAGTTCCAAATCGTGAGTAGGATAATCGCCTTATGAGGCTTCAACTGGCGTGAAGCATAAGCGATGACTCGGCCTCGCTGCATCAGAACACACCCAAGCCCCTGGTAAGAGGCATCAGAATAAACAACCAGATCGTCAGTGCCATCGGGTAACGCTAAAATCGGAGCATGCGTCAACCTGTCCTTTAATTCGATTAAAGCCTCCTCCTGCTCGGTACCCCAAACAAACTTAACACTCTTCTTGGTCAACTTGGTCAATGACGAAGCAATTTTCAAAAAGTCGGGAATGAAGCGGCGGTAATACCCCGCCACGTCCAGAAAGCTACGAATTTCGGATGGAGACTTAGGAGATTCCCATTCGTTTACGGCTTCCACCTTTGCAGAGTCAACCAAAATACCACTTGGGTTAATAACATGACCCAAGAACTGAACCTCGTGTAACTAAAAAGAACACTTAGAAAATTTCGCATACAACTTGTTCTTCCGCAGAGCTTCCAAAACTTTCGTGAGGTGACCGGCGTGATCGGATTCACTTTTGGAATGCACGAAAATGTCGTCGATGAACACAATAACCTACCGATCTAACATCGGCCTACACACCCGGTTCAAAAGATCCATGAACGCAGCCGGTGCGTTGGTCAAACCGAAAGACATCACGAGGAATTCATAATGCCCAAAACGAGTGCGGAATGCAGTCTTAGGGATATCTTCCTCACGAATTTTAAACTGATGATACCCGGACCTAAGGTCGATCTTCGAGAACCAACTAGCTCCTTGGAGCTGATCAAATAAGTCGTCGATCCTTGGTAGAGGGTACCGATTTTCCACAGTGAGTTTATTCAATTCACGGTAGTCAATGCACATCTGCATGCTACCGTCCCTCTTCTTAACGAACAGGAACGGGGCACCCCAAGGTGAGATGCTCGGTCGAATGAAGCCCTTGTCGAGCACATCTTCCAGTTGAGCCACAAGTTCTTTCATTTCATTCGGTGCTAGACGGTAAGGGGCTCGAGCAACAGGTTTTGCGCCCGGTACAAGGTCTATCTGGAACTCGACCTCACGATCCGGTGACACATCTGACAAATCATCTGGAAATAACTCCGGGAAATCCTGAACAATAGGAACATCATCGACGGTAGCCACCGCGGTTTTCACGTTTATAGCAAACGCCAGATACGCCACGCACCCCCGCTGCATTAGTTTTCCCGCCTTAAGCATAGATATGATATGTGGCGACGCACCATTCCGATCACCGAAGACCGTAATTTGGGTCCCATCCGGGGCCCTTAGACGTACAAGTTTCTGACCACAAACGATCTGAGCATCAACACTTGCGAGCCAATCCATCCCAAGCACCACATCAAAACAACCAAGCGGCATCAAGTACAACCGCACCGGAAATCTATACCCAGACAACCCTAGACACGGAAACGGACTTTCCTACGACGACCTCAACCTCAAACACATCGACTACGCGCTCGGGTGATTTATTCAACGAGGAACAGAAAGCGGTAGTCACAAAACTTCTACTGGAACCCGAATCAAATAAAACCGATGCCTGTAATTCATCAATTAAAAAGGTACCTGGGATAATATTACACTACTGCTTAGCTACATGATCACACATACGATTCCAAATGAATGAGGAATTATAACGGTGGAATAAAAGATGAATAAGGAAAAAGTACCTAAAACAACGTCCGCATCATCCTCTACCTCTCTTTTGGAGATGCTGAAGGCCCTCCTTGACCTTCGGCTTCTCTTCCACTTTCCCCCTCGAGGAAGTCCCCTAACCGGACCCCCCCCCCCACCTTGCTGATAGGACAATTTGATGCCAAGTGGTCGGCACCCTTACAGCAGAAACAAGTCAACGTCGGACACTTGAAATGGGGGTGTCCAACCTTATCACATCGAAAACAGGAACCAGACCCAACCTTACATTCCCCTTTGTGCTATTTCTCGCACTTCTTACAATTACCAACCACCGCATCCCTCTTAAATTCTGAAGACTAAGTCTTTACCCTCTTCTCAGACGAATTAAAATTGCTTCCCCCGAGCCTCTTACCGTACGAATTTGAGTTCCATGTCTTCCTAGTCTCGGCCAGCGGTAACTTCTCCCTCTGATCATACAATGTGCCTACTAGGGTAACCACCGAGTGAAACAAACTCATGTCGGTGGTCACCACACCCCTACGCACATCCACCGGAAGACCTTTCACATACTTCTTAATCCTCTTAGCTTCAGGAGTAACCAGATCGGGACATAATCGAGCCATATTATTAAACTTCGTGGTATACTCCCGATGCGTCATACTACCCGCCTTCAAGGTCAAGAATTCCTGTTCAATCTTATCCAATTCATGTGGAGGACAAAACTGATCAAGAACCAATTTCTTCAACTCATCCCACATCATCCTCCTAATCGAACGATCACCCATGGCCTGCGCCAGATTATCCCACCAACATAGTGCCTCGGAACGAAACGAGGCAGTAGCATAAGTCACCATGTCATCCCCCTTGCACTTACTAACTCTCGGAACGGCCTCCATCTCCCTCACCCACTGATGTGCTGCCAAAGCATCCTTAGTACCATCGAAAGAAGGAGGATCAAATTTGTTAAAGTCACCATACGAACAACCCCGGGTAAATACACTAATTCCCCGCACATCGTCTTCATCCCCACTCAGCACATACACCTCCTCCTCCTCCTTGACCTGTGTCTCCTTACCCTTCCTTTCCTTAATCGAACTCTTACCAACCAATGACTCCTCCATGGCCCTAACGGCCTCAGCAACGATCTCGGGAATGGCGTTATGGAGCACCTGGTAAACCTCATCCGCGATTGCCGCGCGCATAGCAGGATCTAAGGCGGGGTTATCCCCCTTCTCATGAATCGGGGTTTCCTCCTGTTGGGGAGTAGGGATCTCACTCTCAGCTTCGGCACGTGGCTTACGACCACGACCACGAACACTAGGACGACCTCTCTTAGCTGCACGAGTGTTAACCATGACTTATCCCTACAAAGACAGAATTTTAACACGGTCAAGTACAAGTGGCATTTAAAACATGTAAGGTAAGGGTAAACTGCTAATGACGTTGATCAGGTGTAATTAGTTGTTTACTTTACCGGCCCGTCCTAATCACCCCCTGCCCCTAACCACATTAGCATTCTAACTAACACTTAAACAATTAATCATATACTGGAAACTTTAAAATTCAAAGGAATGACTAAAAATTAAAGTTACCTCTTGGCGTGCAGCTACTCGCAGTGAGCATACTAGTCTCTTCCTTTACAGTTCGAGTCCAAGCATCCGGGGATGCTCGTATCCCTCGAACCATGGCTCTGATACCAACTTCTAAGACCCCGAATCCCGGGAATCCTACAGTTGGTATTAATACAAAATACTTAAAAAAATACTTAAACTCAAAAACAGTTAATTCCATCAAAATAACCAATTCAGAGTATAATTCAGCGAAAAATCATAATTAATAAAACAAGTTCCCAAAACCCGGGAATTAGGCCCAAAACCAATCTTGAAACGTATATAATAAAACGTTAAAAGAAAAATGTTTATTATTATTAAAACTTTCGACTAACCATGCCCTCCACCTTCCAAGTAGCTTCGTGCACGTCCAAAAGGTAATGCATCCATCTCCTAACCTGAAACTCACACTAACATGCACACAAAGTCAGCTTGAGCTGAGTGAGTTCAAGTTTTAGTAATTAACATTTATAATAATAATCATAATAGCCATTCCAAGAGATTTAAAATAAACGGGATACAACAGTTAGGCCATCATCATCAATAAATAATCATTCTTTTATATATATATATACACACACATATATATAACATCCTTATAATTACATCCCTATATATATATCATCCATGTAATAATATCAGGGTCGACACGTACAACCCAAACACGTAACATATCATCCAACGTATGCAAACAAAAAGTAGGCATACGTAAACATCCTTAGTCGATAACGACTAATAAACATTGCCAATTATTGGCCATACAATAATACATACTAATATACCATAATATCATCCCAAGGCCTACCCTATACAAGTAGGCCAATACAAAATAGTTTAAACGGTTCATCAAGCAAAATCGCTTAGGTGTGCATGCTAGCCCAAAAACTTAAAAAGAGTAAAAAGGGGCATCATGAACTCACCTGACACAAGGTACGAATTCACCACGAGCTAGAGAACCCTAAGTATCCCCAAAACTCAAACGCTTGTCGGTAAACATACAATCATCACAATTGACATCGAAAGGACTCGGTTATCCAACGAGACGTTCTAACATGGTTTGAGTTACCTAAAGCCTCAACCTAAAAAAACTCATTCATAACAGCCCCGTGGGACCTTACATCCACCAACACGACCCTTCAAAAACCCGGGAATAAAGAATTCCCAAATTACCCCCGGAAGCACTAGGTGATACTAACACGCGCGTTTAAGAGTCGTTTAGGAAATTAACATCCAACTCAAACCCGTTTGGACCCAATATGATAAATTCACAGCCAACAAGTCCACACGACGCTACACGAGTCAAATGGGTCGGTGACTCCTAAGTACAACGCACCAACTAATCAATAAACGCGTATGCGCGTTGTACCGACCCGTTTAAGTAACCGACAACCAATTCAGCCCCAATATTTATAAAAATCATTTTCTAACAGCCCGTACACTAAACCGAGGCTATCCGAACTGAATTGGTTATCACTTACTTCATATCTCGTGTTAAACGCAACAATCTACCATTCTAGCCAACCGAAAACAATCTTTCAAACTACAACTAGTTGACCAATCTAACGAACACCAATGAACATGATTTTAAAGTATGTTATACTAGACAGACCTAGGAAGATTTTGGTGTAAAAACCTCAATCAAAACAGTCCCGAAACCGCTCAATTGGACAGCCACCCGGTTAACCTAAAACAAGTCGTTTATCGATCAATACGCGTAATATAATAATCAATTAAGGTGTAAAAGACTTGTAGGGACATAGTTCTAACCTTCAATTAAAGTTTTATACTCAAACTGTGGCTGCAAAAAAGAAAAATCGGGGGTGGGGGGATCTGTTGGTCGCCAATCGCAGAAAGGAGAGGGGGGAGCTAGGGTTTTGTGTTATAATCAAAAATGTTACACTTTAGCCCTTAGAGTTGGAAGGATATAGCAGCTTGAAGGAAAATTTAAATGATTTATCGTACCGGGACAACGAGAAGGTTCCAGAGGAATATCGGTTAAATCCCGAGAAATATACATACTTTACAAGCTTTGAATCTATGATCCGAAAATTAACGGGTGTTACATTTGCAATCGCAGAAGCTTATGACCTGTAATTGTTCTGACAAAACTAAATATGGGATAAGGAAAACGAGTAGAGTTTTGGAACAAGTGTAATTGTGAGAACCGATACCTCAAGATAAAAGGGTAAAGTTAAACAATAGAAAGTTCGGGTATTTGAAACGATTATTTAGACAAACCTTATCGGGCAAATTCATATATCCCAAAAAAAACCCCAAGAACCTAACATTTAGAAAACAAAATCCTTCACGAGAACGAGCAAAACTTCGAAAGAAAAAAAAAACCCGATAAGCATCTATACCTCAAACAAACTAAGTCTAGAGTCAACTAAAACAGAGTATCAAGAAACCTCGGTAATGTTACAACAACCGGTGGAAGTGGGAACAGATTGCTATGAGCCTCGTAACACCCTTTCATAAATCATCCCTAGAACGTAGTATAGTCCGGGTACTAGTTGACCCACTAACTTAATTTGCATACTCTCTCGTGATCCATAACAACTACATGACTGAAAGGCACGCCTGCAATTATGTCAACAAAATCATACCTTGACATGGTATGTCTATTTCGATTACTTCGGACTGAGATAGTCATTTCGCCTCTTATGTTCTGACAAACTTAAAAAACTGAATCGGTTTAACCACGACCTGTTGTTCCCAAACAAATGATCGATTTGGACAGACTATAAAAACAGTGAAAGAATTACCAAACCTTAGAGAAATTTAAGACCAACATTTCCACAAGTCCAATCCTCGAATACTAATAGTTAACATAATAATATACAAGCAGCACTGTAACCGGTACAATACGAACGAGAACATGAATTGATACTTTATTAGACTGAAAGTTGACAACACTCAAAATACGAAATCCAATTTGATTTCGGAAACCACAGATAAAACTATATCGATGTACATAATGAATTGTTGACCTTTGAAAAGTGTTATTCGAGTTGAGGAAACTGATCGGGGGGCTCGCACGATGGGCTATTAGCTCAGTGGGTAGAGCGCGTCCCTGATAATTACGTCGTTGTGCCTGGGCTATGAGGGCTGTTGACATCAACATATATGGAACCGTACGAAGTTAACCTGAAATTTAATCTCATAGCAAATTGACTAAAACCATATTTAATGTCGAGTTTTAGTCCTGCTAGTAATTTCCTATTATTGACGAGGCGAAGATAGTACCACCTGGAAACTCACACCAAACTAAATTTTGTAAAGAACCCGTAAAAATAACAGGCAGAAAAGTCAAACAGTTACGACTCAACAGAATTTTAATGGTTAAAGTTCGGTAAAATGCCTTAACGGGAAATTATATATATTTGGAAACGAAAACAAATACTCCTGGTTGTCCCTAAGGAGCGTAAACTTGGCATAATCTAATTTCGAGGACGAAATTTTCTAACAGCGGGAGAATGTGACATTTGAGCCAAAACCAGGTACACCTCAGTACGTAGTTACCGATTTAACGACTAAACGCTTATTACGTAACGATCGAACGATTAACCAAACGGTTCTGGTTATGACCCAGATATCCCGGGGGGGCATCTATAAGTGATATACGTTTAATATAAGCTAATATATTAGTATTATGGACTTAGTTCGATAGCAAACAAGTTAAACGAAAACATGCTCGTTTAACTAGCCGCTATAGAATTAAACGCGAAAGATAGTTACAAACCAAGCATTGTATCATCCGTTAAGCCGAAAAAGACTTACCAAACACTTATTTGAAATGTTTTAAGCGATCCGTGAAAATATTTTCGATTTTTACAAACGTATAGTATGTTTTTATAAATTTACACAAAACTAGCCGAAAAACACTCGTTTTCGCACAGTTTGACGCAACCGATATGTTTTTCGTGCCAAAAACCGAACCCGAAGTAAATTTCGAGTTAGGCTTTCACGTATGGGCTTTTAAAATTTGATATTTAGACCAAAATGGGCCCAATGGGTTCCCAATAGTGTTTCGGCCGCAAGGGGTTAAACCACCCCCCCCCCCCAGGCATCCAATTTTTTTTATAAACTACTCAAGATATTTTTGGACATCAAACCTTGAGCTAACCTCTGGAAAACCTTTCTTCTTCAAGCCATACTTCAATACCCTAGGTATTTTGATCATTTTCATCATTTTTAACTTGATTTGATTATGTTTAATAACATATAAACATGGTTTAATTGCCAAAAATCTGTAAGACCCCGAATCCTGGGAATCCTACAGCTGGTAATCACGTCCACAAATTCACAAAAATTAAAAAAACCAAACAATTCACTTTGTATTTAAAACCAGTTCAGAGTAAATAACAGCGGAAAAAGTTTAAGTATTTAAAAATCCCAAAACACGGGTACAGGTGTCCAAAATCAATTGTAAATAAAATATCCATTTTATTTGAAATCCTTGACCAGAAATGCCTTCAACCTCCCGAGTAGCATCCAGCACGTCCAAGCGGTAGCATCCACTTCTTAACCTGCAAGTCAATCTAACATACACACAAAGTCAGCTTGAGCTGAGTGAGTTCAAGTTTTCGTAAACGACATTCATTAAAAATTTACATTTCATGAGTATGGAATGTAGTGGAAATCATGAAACCATAAAATCATAAATAGCTTTTCTTAACCAAATCATAAGAGAATAAAACATTAAACATCTTTTCACGCAGCACGGGCCTCCTCACCCCGGGTCTTCCCCGAGTAATATATTTGACCCAGCCGCGGTTTGAAAAAACCGTTAAAATCATGCAACACCAGCCTCCTCACCCCGGGTCATCCCCAAGTAATATATTTGACTCAGTCACAATTTAATAAAACAAAATCACGCAACACGAGCCTCCTCACCCCGGGTCATCCCCAAGTAATATATATGACTCGGTCACGGTTTAACATCCAAACACGTGATACGGGCCTCCTCACCCCGGGTCTTCCCTAAGTAATATATTTGACCCAACCACGGTTCATAGAACGGCTGGCCTTCTCACCCCGGGTTTTCCCCAAGTAATATATTTGACCCAGCCGCGTCATAAACATGCAACACGGGCCTCCTCACCTCGGGTCCTCCCTGAGTAATATATTTGACCCGGTCACGTAGAACGAGATATTCCGTGTAGATCCGGCTGGGAACTTACAAGTGGTATCAGAGCCTTAGGCTCTTATGCTATGGTTCGAGATCTGCGTTTTGGTGTTTCTGGCACGTTTCTGATGCGTTTTTGGCCGAACAGCCGCCGCAGGCGAAGTTATGGGGTTCAGGCGAAGTTGTCGCTTAAATTTTAGGGTTTAGGAGAAGATATAAGGTTAAGCGAAGTTATTCACAACTTCGCCTACCTCACAAGTTCGCTTATCTCAGGCGAAGTTTTGGACAGGCGAAGTTATGGACAGGCGAAGTTAAGGAGGGGCGAAGTTGACTTTTAGGCGAAGTTGGAAGTTGACTTTAGGCGAAGTTAAAAATAAAAAAAAATAAAAAAAAAAAAGAGTTTTCGTCTGTATGGCCATGTGTACACGATTATTGTGAGACCGAAGACGTTGTTCCGTCAACGAGTGAAACTTGTTATCTCTTGGTCTTACGTGTGAACAAATACATGTCAACTCTGGATATGGAGTTGAGGTTGTGAATGGGATATTGATTGAAACTGGATATTGACACATATTTGGGTGTTTGTGGGCAATGAAATTGTTGTTGTTCGAGGTTGACCAACTGAAGAAAGTCAAATTGAACTGAAGGTTTTCGTCATTACTGGATTGCGGTCAGAGCATATTATTTATGTTATTTTCAAGGCGTTCGAGAATTGGATCCTGAAACGTGATGCTTATTTATTAAAGTGAAAATTCTGGAACAAGTTGGATTTAATCAGGAATTAAAGTGTTATATGTTCTTGATCGTTATCTCTGGTGATTGAAGATGCTTCGGATTAATTAATGGTCATGTGTGTTAGATTCTGTCAATGTGGTTTTGTGATGAAATTGATCACTTGATGTTGAGTAGTTGAAGATTAAACCTTATCGTATGCCGACGTTTTGGTGAAGTTGTGGAGGGAGCCCAACTTCACGTGGTGAAGTTAGAAGAACTTCACGTGTTGTGAAGTCAGAAGGACTCACGTGATTGGTTGAGATGATCAATTAGGCACGGGGATGCATGCATTTCAAAGACCTCAATCTATATAGTCGGAGAAGCTTACACTGAAGGGGAGATCTAATATGGAAGACGCTGGGTGATTGGACGATTTGTGAAGCTACACGACAGTTTCAGACACGGCTGGTTGAAGAGCAAACAGAAGATCATCAGTTAAGAGGGAGTCTGTTGGTGCATGTTTTGTAACAGATGATCTTTTGTGTTTGTTAGAATTGAGAGCAACGGTCAAAGGGGAGTCTGTTGGTGCATTTTGTGAACGTCGCTATGCAATTCTGATCAGCGGAAACGAAGTACGAAGTTAGAACAACTTCGCCATAGGCGAAGTTAGAACAACTTCGCCGTAGGCGAAGTTGTAACAACTTCTGCCGTAGGCGAAGTTGTAACAACTTCTGCCGTAGGCGAAGTTAGAACAACTTCGCCTACTGGCCCAAGCCCAAACCCGTGAAGTTGTTTATATATATATATATATATATATATATATATATATATATATATATATATGTGTGTGTGTGTGTGTGTGTCTTGGTTAGGTTTGTGAATCCAAAACGTTAGAGTTTTGAGTGATCAATTCATTTGTCTAGAGAGAAACCGAGAGGGAGAGTCGTGTGGGACGGCCCAAGGTAGAGCTCACCTCGGGTCGGCCGTCATTTGTTTTCGTGTTTGGTATGTAATGTGTTTCGGTTATTATATAAAAGATCTGCAGATGTGTTTATCCCATTCGTGTGTTTGTATGTGTGTAATCGTGTTCTTCGTCTTCTACACCAATAAACGAGTCTAGGAGGATTCCGCACTCCTAGACCTCGTGCGGATCTCGTATCGATAGCGACTTTCTTCTGGTGCAAGTCTACGTGGACGACATCATCTTTGCTGCATCAAAAGTCGCCATGTGTCAGGAGTTTGAGGCCGTTATGAAAAAGAGATTTGAAATGAGTGCTATGGGTGAACTAACTTTCTTTTTAGGTCTGCAGGTTAATCAGAAGAAAGATGGGATGTTCATTCATCAGACAAAGTATGTCCATGATGTTCTCAAACGCTTCAAGATGGAGGACAGCACTCCATTTGATACTCCAGTCTGCGTCAACCATAAATTGGGTGCTGATTCAGACAACGATGCAGACGTGGACCCAACCCAATATCGGGCAATAATAGGTTCTTTAATGTACTTAACTGCTTCTAGACCTGATATTATGTTTGTTGTTTGTCTTTGTGCACGCTTTCAGGCAAACCCAAAGGAATCTCACTTGAAGGGTGTGAAGAGAATATTGCGCTATCTCAAAGGCAAACCTAAGCTGGGATTGTGGTACACGAGAGGAGGAGACTTGGAGTTGGTCGCCTACACGGATTCTGATTATGGAGGGTGCAATCAGAGTCGGAAGTCAACAACAGGTGGATGTCAGTTTCTTGGAGGCAGATTAGTGTCATGGAAGTGCAAGAAGCAGACCTCAGTCGCCATTTCAACCTGTGAAGCAGAATACATGGCAGCATCCAACTGCTACTCCCAGGTTCTTTGGATTCAACAGCAATTGCGCGATTATGGTCTGAATTTCACTCATACTCCTATTTGCATTGATAACACTGCTGCTATCTCAGTAACTAACAATCCCGTAAAACACAGTAAAACTAAACATATTGACATCCGTCATCATTTTATACTGGATTGTGCTGAGAAGAAACTGATTGTGCTCGAAAAGGTTGATACGTTAGATAATTTCGCTGATTTGTTCACAAAATCGTTTGACAAAAATCGTTTTCAAAACCTTGTTGAGCTGAATGGGATGATCAATCCCGAGTAACCGTGTTTTTGTCTTTACTTAAAAAAAATAAAAATAAAAAAAATAAAAAATAAATAAAAAAAACAAAAAAAAAATGTCACTATCGCTTAGAATTATGTCGGTTGCCTCAGTTTGAAGGACATATCTTCGGATATGTTTGGTCCTCATTTCTACTTGTAGAATATGAGGATAGCCATTAACAAGATGACTGAAAGTGACCGGGGCGGTTTATGATGTGTTTTTATTCCGTCGCTGAAAATTAGTCGTTCAAACTTAGTTAGAAGGACACATACTCGTATGTGGTCGGTCCAGCTGATCCATTGGATCTTCAGGATAGCCGTTTATCTGAAAACTTCAATTTGATCGGGGCAATTGAAGTTAAAATTTTTCGGGAAATGAAATTATTTTTCAAGTCTACTATTTCGTAAGAAGTTCCTTTACTATGATTAACAGAAAATTGATCCAACCTTGGAAAGTGATAGATATACTGATTCTGTGTGCTTAACTAGTGAAGTTATAAGGCCTAAAAGACTTTAGAACAGTCATTGTATGTCATGGTAGCTTTTTATGGTGCGTAAAAGTACAAGTGATACTAACTAAATCTACTCGATTTTATGTGGAAACTCCTTATGAGTTGTGCATGTCTCCATATATATCTTTCCGTATGATAGGCAGAAAAGCGATTACCCAGTCATACACGAGCCCGTGAGTGTTCTGATTCCCGTGAAGATAGCATGTCAAGAAACTACAGTGATCCAGATTCGGAACTTGCAGTTGTTTACTACTCTGAAGTTTGTGTAAATACTTAAAAAAAAATAAAATAAAAAAATAAAAAAAATAAAAAATGTGTGTGTTATTGAGACATTCTAGAGTTCATAATGTTAAGACTTCTCAATCAAGATGTTAGAATGGGAACGGGAAGAAGAGTCTGAAGATCGAAGAGTAATTACTATTTAATCAGACACTACGGATCGAGGTCAACTCGGGGTGACTTGAGGAAAGCCAAATACGCTTTGAGAATAGATAGGTGGCATCATACTCTCTGAGTTGTTGCCCACTTAAGTTTTGAGCTTAATTGAACCTAACCCGTATCACAGAAACGATGAAAACCATTCTAAGTCATTTACCTGCTTGCAACCTGTTTCTTTATGTCATAATACAGCTAAACACGGATCTGTGTGACAGTCGCGTAATTAGTATGATTCATGTTCGGATCTTTTCTAAAACATGGTAGTCCCTGTCGAGACTGAAATTTGATCCCGTGTACTTTAATTTTTAAAAGTTTTTTTTTCTCTACTTATGTAGTTGTATGATTTTATACCTGGTTACTTGGTCTTGATCGTAGCATTTAACGCTTTAAAGGATGTTTTATAACTTAATTGCAAATTGTTCAAAGTATGGGGTTAGTTTTGAAAATTTTAATATCAGCGAAGTTATCCCTAACTTCGCCTACAATAGGCGAAGTTATCCATAACTTCGCCTGTATAATTTTGACCCTATATAAAGGATTTTAATAGTCAAACAGTTCATTATTTTCAAACCGGCGAACTTATCTTCAAAAACCCTAAGTGAACTTATCGATCTACTCATCTGTGTTTTCTTTTCAGTTCTAATCCGTGAATTAAAGGTGTGTAGGGCTGTAGTGTCATATTATCGCCATCTTTAACGTTAATCAAAGGTCGTTTCGACCCGATTCACGACCTCGTTTTTCCGAACCTTCAATAACCGATTTTCAAACTTACTTTCACGTCGTAGTAATCAACTGAATTGTCTAGATCTTCATAATATCATGTGTTTATCACCGAACATTCTCCAATTTGTCCAAATCACGTCGATTGAACAGTCTAATATGTCGTCGTTTCATATTCGGAGAAGTTACAGTTTAGGCGAAGTTATCCGTAACTTCACCTGAGGTTCAACTTCGCCTAATATTTAATTAGGTTACAGTACATAAGGCGATGTTGTGGTTAGGCGAAGTTATCATTAACTTCGCCTGGCCCCTTTTACTTAACTGTTATCCGGCGAAGTTCAAGTTGAAGCGAAGTTGTTCCCAACTTCGCCCCACCTCTAACTTCGCCTATACAGAACAGATCACAACTTCGCTCATGGTAACAGGCGAATTTGTGATTTGCTTTGACGTTTATCTAACTTAGTCTGTTTGATGCAGATATGGCTGCTGTAGGTGGAGCAGGCGGTGATGATGGAGGAGACAACCAAAGACAGTTCTTCCCGGGTCATAACATGTACATAACATTAGACCCGGAGGCGAGCGGAGTTGATGATTTCCGCAAAATCATCACGTTTCTTTTACGCTCGCGTATATTCCACGCGATTACCACAAATCTGCCGATATCCTTGCCAAACATTGAGGATTTTTGGCAGACCGTGGAATATGACTGTCGCGTCGAGCCCCCGGTGATGCGAGCAACGGTCAACAATCAGATTGTTCAGTTCTCATCTGAACAGATCCGGGCTGCTTTACGGTTTGGAGATGAGACAAGAGATGATCCGACAGATTTCGTCGCTCCATTCCGTGATGGTGCGTTTCTGAGGATGGGATACTCTGGTCCCTTGGGAGATACTCAGAGAAGGAAGGGGTTCTTACTAGATCAGTGGCCCTTTCTCATGCATGTCATGATCGTGTGCATGTCAGGGAGAAAGGCGGGCACTGATGGCATGGGCGCGACCATGCAGTCAGCGATGACTGCTCTGACTTATAATAAGCGTTACAGCTTTAGTCAGATGGTCTTCTACGAGATAGTTCGACAGAGAAGAGCGGTGGCGCGTGAGAGATTTATTATGTATCCAAGATTCATTCAGATGATCTTGAATCATGTGGCTCCAATGCTACCTCAGCGTCGCCCAATTAGATACGTGGAAAGTGTGAGCAAACGGATCTTCGCCCAATGCAGATCTTCCAGTGCGAGGAGCAAACCTGAGCTCCGTCCTCAACATACTCCACTTTTTGGGTACTTGATCAACCCGGAGTATGTGCCAACTCGTGGGGACGAGTTTCGGGACCCGGCACCACAACAGGCAGGAGCACCTCAAGCTATACCTGCTGCTCCTGTTGTGTCACCGGAGGAAAATGTAGACCTTGACGCTGCGTTTGGCGGTCAAGGCTTCTTTGATATGGATCGGGTGGATCCAGAGGAAAATGTACAAGTTTCAAGTGTGAATGTGACTAGGACAGTTACAACGGTGGCTGATTCTGATTCTGATGATGAGTTGGCTGAAGTGAGACGAATTCTAGTTAACCAAGAACGGGTTCAAGGGAAAAGAAAGAGAACTGATGATGACAGCGAGTCAGATTATGAAGAAGAAGTTCATCAGTTGATTCGGAGATCAAGAAGGGAACGGGCAGGTGCAGATTCGGGAGCCGGTGAGAGCTCAAGGGTGGTACGTTTCACCCCACCCGCACTGGCCGGTATGACTATTGTTCCCTCATCATTACAAGTTACAAGGACAAGCGCCACGGACGTTCCCGTGGTGGCTACCTCATCTGAATTTGGCCTCCCACCCACTACATTCCAACTATCGGCTCCGGAGATTGTATCGTTGCCACCTCCAACTCTTACTCCAACGGAGGTCGTGGCACGATTTATTGAGTCGACGGTTGTGGCCACTGCAGGGTTATCGGTGACGATACCACCTGCGGTTAGGTCTATGCCTACTTCTGAGGTCCCGGTTACATTGGAAATCCCTCCTCAGTACACTCAAGATATATCACATTTGAGGTTTGATTTCGATGCAACCTTATCAGACTCTGAACGAATAGCAGCACTTGAACGGGTCGTGGCAGAACAATCAAGGGTGAATCTTATCCAGACCCATGCTATTCAACGCCTCGTTGCAGAGAATCAGATACAGTCGTCCCTGTTGGTAGAACATGGCAAAATCATAGATGCTTTGAAGGAGTTCTTGGCATCTCAGGGGGAGACGAGCTGTAAAGGCGATGAGCTGAGGACTAAGAAGCGAAATGATAGAGACGATGATCCCAATGCATCGAAAGGTGCAGGTGGAGAGTTGCCAAGAACTGATCAAGCTCTTAGGACTTCCACAACTCAGGGGGAGTCGACAAGTGCAGCTGGTGGTGATGATGTGGTGGTAGTGGACGTTGAGGAGATGGATGATGAATTTGTAGGTGATGATGATGTATTACCGGTGGATGAGATAGAGAAGATTGGTGCAGAGATTGTTATTGAAAATGATATAGAAGAGGGAGAGATAGTAGAGGAGAATGTGGAGCATGAGATTCCAGAAGTCGATAAGGCTGATATGAGTCAAGAGATTGGAAATGATGAGACGGAATGGGAAGAGCAGCCAAGATGGAAAGAAGGCTATGCTCAATGGTTCGTAAAAAGGAAGAAACCGGCGGTCCCTACTATGTTTAAGAAGAGTTACAACATTAGAGGCTATGCTGAATCGAGAAAGGGGATTATATGCTGGATATATGATGAGCAGTTGAGGCTCTTTGTAATTAAAAGATATGATGGCGTTCAGTACTTCAAAAGATTGTTGAGATCATTGAATACATTGCCAGAATGTGAAGTGAAAGACTTAGCCAGATTGGGGTTAATAAACAGAAGTGATGATAACATGGCTAGAGTCATTGGGAAGATTGTTTGGAAGGAAAGTATAAAAGAGAAGAAGTTCGAGCTGTTGAAACCACAAAAGGGAAAACTCATTGAAGACAAAGATAGAGGGATGAGAGCAGATGGCAAGCCTTGGATGATTATGAAGTATAAGCCGATCCGGTGTTTAAAAGAAGTGCCGATGAAACAAATGCCCAAGGATGTGCTGAAGGATCTGAAGTGGTGGTATGTAGATTGTGAAACAGCTGAAGCAATAATGGAGGACGAAGATGAACAAGAGCTGCTGAGAGTCTATGATCCGATGCATCTAGTGAACTTGTCGCAAGCTGATCTGCAGGTGCTGAATGAGAAGAAGATATTTTATATTCCTGCTTGGAAAGACGAAGCGAAGAAATATCAAAGAATTGTATCAGTTTGTGTACGTGGAGGAGTTCATGCTTAAAGATGAAGATACAAGATTGTTGAAGATTACAAGACACGTGGTTGAAGATAAAGATTGAAGCTACTGCCAAGGGGGAGTCTGTTGGTACATGATGTCAGTAGTTCAGTATATAGTGTCTGTAATCGAGTCGTTTGGATTTGTATTTTGTGTTAAGCGAAGTTAGCTAACAAGTTCGCTGATATAGGCGAACTTGTTAGATAAGCGAAGTTAGTGACAACTTCGCCTGAACATGCCAGGCGAAGTTGTCGTGTTTATAAGGATTAGGTTACGGCTGAGTTTGTAAGCGGTCGAGTCATTATTGTACGAGGTCCTGTAATCAGTGATTGATATCACGTGTTTCCAGTTGCAATATACAACGTGTCTTTGCTTATTGTAACGTGTGTTCGATCGTGTTAACGTATATCGTCTTCTACGCTCGTAACGTCTTACGTAGGGATTCCGCACCTACGTAGAACGAGATATTCCGTGTAGATCCGGCTGGGAACCTATAACAGTTTACCATCACATACACATTCACTTACACACATACAAACATCAAATTCAAACATTCAACCAAACCATATCATCACATTCAATCAATAAATAATTGATAATCTAGAAATTAATACTAGGCTTAATAGTATCCTCGAGCCTAGACCATAAATAATATATATAACCTTAGGGAATATAAGACCATAAACGAGTCTAAAATATCCTAAGGCATAAAATATAAATCACACATATTGTCATAAATCCACATATACGAAAGAAGCTATGTAATACCATCCAAATAGTTGTAACAAGTAAAATCGGGAAAAATTGTAATATGGTGTGTATGCTAGCCCAAAACGTAAAAAGATTAAAAAGGGGCATCATGAACTCAGCTGAATCAATCGAACACCTGCAACGAGCTAGGAAATCCCTAAGTGCAAAATCCCAAGCAAGGGCCTGTAAATTATACCGAACGCGTTACTAAACTAGACCGCAAGAACACACTTGCCTAATGGGCCGCTCAAGCCCAACACTCTGGCCCAAGGCCCAACACTTGGCCCAAGGCCCAATACTTTGGCCCAAGGCCCAACAACTTGGCCCAAGGCCCAACACTTGGCCCAAGGCCCAATACTTTGGCCAACGCCCAACAACTTGGCCCAACGCCCAACACTTGGCCCAAGGCCCAACAACTTGGGCCGAGGCCCAACACTTGGCCCAAGCCCCAACAACTTGGGCCGAGGCCCAACACTTGGCCCAAGCCCCAACAACTTGGGCCGAGGCCCAACCCAAACCCAATTACTTCACCTCAGCCCCTAAAACCTTTCAACTAACCCAAATCCACCCTACGATTATGGCCGGGGCTAACCATGATGCACAACTCACCCACCGGTAATCAAATCGAGTCGAATACGCGCGTAATAAACCTTAAAACCAGTTATTAAACGAATCAGCCCCAAATGGACCAAATTCCCATTTTAATCTTTTCATTCATCATAATTATGTCACCCGAGTTGATAGGGTTAATGGTTCCTTTTTACAACTCTCAAATTAACATTTAAACGAAGATTCGCGCACCGCCGACTCGATTGACCAAGCACCAACCAAAACAGCCCCGAGCATCAAAAAAATAATTTTCCCACAGCCCTTAGACTCCCCTAGGGCCATGCAAACTGATTTGGTTGGTCATCCAACCGATTAACGCATCAAACTCAACAATTTACAATTGTACACCCGATAAACCCTAGTTTTCGAACTAAAATCGATTGACCGACCTAAACACCTCCATTGGCCATGAAATTTTAGTATGTTTAAGTGACATACCTAAGGAGATGACGGAGCACGAACTTCAATTATAACAGCCCCGAAAGATGCGAGAAAGGGCGGCCACTGGTTAAGCCTAAAACGAACTTATCGATCAATAACGAATATAACATGCAAATTTTAGTATGCAAAGATGTATTTTATGACATAGGAAAACCATGGAATTAAATTATTAAAATTTTACCAGTGTTGTATAAATATCTTAAGTTTATTAAAATATTTTTATTATATTTTTCTAGTAGACACAAAAATCATAAAAATACTTCCAACACAGAAAGGTATGTTCAGCTATTTCAGCGCGCAACAAAATGGTTTTATTTTTTTATAAAATTCATTACCCAGCAAAATTAAACGATTCCAATTGGGTTTAGTTCCTAACTCAAAATATTAACTTCCAGAAGTGGAACCAACCAATTTAGACTTGTCGAAAAAAGGTTATGATGTCGGGAAGACAGACCAGAATCCGTCGTCCAGCATCAGCTTTGACACTCGATTTTATAAAATCATAAAAAGTATTCAAATCTCGTCCAAAAATTACGTATTATACCTTTCTGGAAACTAGACTCAAAGTAGATCATGGAATCAAGAATAGATCAAAAACAGTGGATTAAAATCGCGTTACAGACCCTACAATAAATGTATACGAATCTGTCAGCAAACTGTTATCATCAAAACTCAATCTTAACGACCAATAAGCGCGTTAATATAATCAATTAAGGTGAAAAAGAGTTGTAGACACTTAATACCGACCTTGAATTAGACTCGGGAGGGCTGGAACTCGGCTGGAGCTGCATGGAAAACGAGGTGGGAGAGCTGTAGCTGCTGCGATCGGGATTAGAGAGAGAGAGGAAGGAGTTTAGGGTTTATGATATAATATTTTTACATCTAGGTCCCCCAACTTGAAAAATGTATTATCTTGGACCAAAAGTTAAATAAATAGACTTACAAGAACGGCTATGAGGCCCCTCAAGTTGAATGATCGACTCTCTAATATAATACAAACTCCACGAATGTCTCATGCCGTTAAACGAAATTGTCGGGTGCTACATACTAATCTAACACTTTAAGTTATAAGAGGCAATGCATTGATTAAAGGGATGGATAAATGGACTTTTGAAACGTATTACAAGGATCAACATTAGAAAGATGAAACCTCTTCTTTTAAACGAACATTTATAAACGATCGAGCTGATTAACGAAATTTACAGGCGTTACAAAATCATTCCTAACCATGTAAAAATCTTAAAAATGGTCCAAAACATGTTTTGATCATACACATGGTAAGGAATCTGGTTTGATAGTTTTTTGGCTATAAACATGGATTAAAGGGTTAAAACGGCATTTTTACGGTTCAAAAGTTCGTTTCTACACCCTAACCGAAACCCAATGTCAAGGGCTGTTATGTTGATGAAAACTTGCTTGGTTTGTGACATAGGACTTGTATTTTGCCTGCATAGAAGCACAAGAGCTTTAAAACTTGATTAGAAAGGCAGAAACGAACTAAAATCGCTAAGGTTGTGATGTGCATATTGTTAGGTCTTGAAATTTTGCAGCGACATCAGGGACCATATCATTGAGTCCCTGTTCAAATTTGGTAATTTTTCGATCATCCGAGAATATTTGGTGAATTTATTACCGAATTGGGACGTTTAATTGGGGAAAATAGTTAAAATGCTTGAAAATTTATGAAATTTTGTGGGGAACTCATTTGATATATTTTGATCACATATTGAATTTGAGAGCATTTGGAAAAGACTAAGTGTGTTTTGTGCATATGCGTTCGTATGAGTTTTTATAGCCGAATTTGGCCCGAAAAGAATATTGAACAAGGTTTTTATATTCTGGAATTGATACAAATGGTTTTGGGATATAATTTGAGAATCCATAAATTTTTGTGGAATTTTTGGAAATCGTTTGGGATAAACGGACGATTTTTAGGCTAAATATAGCTGATAAAATAAATTTTTATAAATTAATAAATCAGTAAATAATTCCAAAAATATTTTTATAAAAATCTACATAGTTTATTTGATAAGTGACTAAATTTTCATAATTTAATGATTAACGGTTAATTAATTATACTAATTTGAAAATTAAACAAATTCAATTCTTATAATAACCGGTAAGTTCGTGATTAACGAACTTGCAGGAATATAGAACACCAAGACTGAAGAAAAATCATATTTTTGGATTAATTATGTAAAAACGAACCTTTTTATGAAAAACCTGGATAATCTGGATAGATTGTACACGTTTCTCCTCAAATCAAAATGAATAAACTGGAACGGGCCCTGTAGCGAATCCGGAAACCCAATATGTGATCTTTCTTTATAACTTAATCATTTTATCGACCAACACATTTAACCAAGCTTACTTCCCCATAACTGTTTTCTAAACACATAAACGAACAACTTGGCCTAGCTGAGAAAACTGAGCCAAGTTCGGTTTTAAGTATTAGAAATTGAACAAAATCACAACCTAAGCCTATTAACACTCTCTGGGCATTCCAGCTATACCCGGATTAGATATACAGCCCAGTTTAGTATTAAGATTATAATAATATTAAAATATTAATATTATTATAATATTGATTATAGGAACTAGTGATAGCAAATCGAGCAAACCACGAGCTGACTCCGTACTGATTATCTTCTAAACCGTGAGTCTGCTTTTACGAACTTTTGGGGTGAAAAACATGTTGATACATATCTTTATATACTCTGAACTGTTTGATGATAGGAATTATCTAACTGCTAACACACGAAAGTCCCCACTAACACAGTGATCAACTTCGAGCCGGTGGCTTGTGAATAGTATTATTTGTTTGACAAACCCAGGCGGGGCCAGCACGGTTTGCTGAGACATTATCCAGTTTGCACACTATGTAGTGTTAGACATAGCTACTTGGGGCATGTTGTGGGCGGAAAGGGGCCACAGTGGTTGATTGAGCGTGGGAAATAGATGCACGCAGCACGAACAGTCAAGGCTTCACTGTAGCTTAGCATAATTACATCACATACAAACAAACGTACTTGTGAACGTACATACATACATACTTGCGTATTTACAAACTATGATTGTTGTATGCACAACTGATTTCTTGAAACTCGTGAAACTCACCAACTATTTGTAGTTGACCCGTTTTAATATATTTTTCAGGTATAGTGGACTCAGACTAGAAAGTCAATGTGCTATGTGTTTGACTTGCGATCAATACTGGGTGAATTGATGCAAGTGTGTTAATAGGAAGTAAAGCCGCTTAACGGGCTAGATTTAGTTTGTATCACCTAGTTGTAAACAAAGTTAGATCGATGTAAAATATTATAAACTAGTTTATATTGTTCTTTATAAACAATGTGGCTGATACCAAAGGTGTCTGTTGCTTTTCCGTTCTACGCTTCCGCAAATCGCTTAACGGGGTGTGACATCCATTCCCTGACTCAAGACTCCATGACCCAACACTATACCCTCTTGTACCATGAAAATGACATTTCTCCTAACTTAAAACCAAATTTGTCTCGACACAACGTTTTAAAAGCTTATCCAATTCATCAAGACATCTTTCAAAAGTTAAACCAAAAATAGAAAAGTCATCCATAAATACCTCAAGTGAATTCCCAACTATATCCGAGAAAATACTCATCATACATCATTGAAACGTGGTTGGGGCATTACACAATCCAAATGGCATTCGCCTAAAGGCAAAAGTGCCATATGGGCATGTGAATGTGGTTTTGTGTTGGTCATCCAGGTGAATTGCAATTTGATTATACCCCGAGTACCCATCCAAAAAACAATAAAATTTTTGACCCGATAATTTTTCAATAATTTGGTCAATAAAAGGTAATAGAAAATGGTATTTTTAAATAGCCTCGTTTAACTTTCTATAATCGATGCACACTCGCCACCTGGTGACCGGTCGGGTAGCGATTTGCTCACCACTTTCATCTTTTATTACCTGGATGTTGGCTTTCTTTGGAACAACTTGTGTAGGACTCACCCATGCACCGTCTGAAATGGGATAGATTATCCCCGTATCCAACCACTTGATAACCTCCTTTTTCACCACCTCTCGCAATTTGGGATTCAACCATCTTTGGGTTTCACGTGTAGGCTTTGCATCATCCGTGGTGATGACTTTTTGCATGACTATGGATGGGCTAATACCTTTCAAGTCATCTATCGTCCACCCAATTGCCGCCTTATGAAACTTCAACACTTCCAGAAGTCCTTCTTGGCTCATTCAAATTGGAGGCGATTATAAGTGGTAACGTCTCATTCTCTCCCAAAAATGCATATTAAGATGACTCGGCAACTCCTTCAATTCCGCCTTGGTTGGACAAATCAGTGAAGGTTTTGTATCTGAATTGATTTCTGTTGATAAACTTTCAACCAGATGAGTCCAAGGTGGTCTCCCTTCTTGCAATGCCAATGCATCTTGCTTCTTTTCCTCCAGCCTCAATGCACAAATGTGAACCTGTTCAGAATCATCACAAACACAAACATCCAAAATGTCGTCCTCATACTCGTGTGGTACACAACCATCTACAATGTCTATCATAAAACACTCATCACCAGCCAATGAATTAGAAACATTAGTAAATACATTAAACGCATCTTTCTATTTCCAAAGGCCATATCAACTGTACCATACCTGCAATCGATAATAGCATGAGCAGTGTTTAAATATGGCCGACCCAATATGACATTTTGTTGTTGTGTTGGGTCAACCGAAGAGTAATCCAGGACTAAAAAGTCAACAGGATAGTAAAATTCCTCTACTTTAACAATAACGTCCCGCACAATCCCCCAGGGAAGTTTATGAGATAAATCGGCCAACACGACTGTGGTCTCAACTCATTTTAATGGACCAAAATCGTATTTGTCATACAAACCTCCCGGAAGGATAGTCACTCCCGCTCCAAGATCCAATGACGCCCGTGACATTTGATAGTCACCAACTTGGATATTAATCAAGGGCACTCCCCAGTCTTGGAGTTTAGGAGGGAGGTCACCTTAAAGAATTGCACTTATCCGCTCAGTTAAATCAACTCATTTTGGAACATTTTGTTATCTTTTCTGAGTACACAATTCTTTTAAAAACTTTGCGTATGCGAGAACTCATTTTATTGCCTCAAGTAGAGGAAGATTAACTTTAACCTATTTGAACACCTCCCACATTTCCTCTTTTTCAGGACCCCTTTTTAAAATCACGTTTTTCTTCCCCGGGTCAACCAAAGCCGAAAGGAATGGAATTGGTATTTCATCCACTTCCTTGCTTTATCATTTAAAAGTTCGTTTTGACCCGATTTTTTGTTTGAAAAAAGTGGATGGTTTAGGGGTTTGAATGGGTGAAGATTGTTCATCATCACTACTATCTACCCCCGTCACATCCTCTACCACGCCTTCAACCAATTTCGGTGTAGTACTGATTTTAAATTCCTTAGCACTTCTTAAAACACTAACCTGATTAATTGGCACATTGCGAGAATTAGTATGGGAAGGGTTCACCTTAGTGTCTCTCGGTAGTTCACCTTTGTTCTTCTACAAATTTGACACCTCGGTAACAAGTTGGCCCATTTGAGTCATCAATGATTGAATGGCCTTGTCACGAATTTCATCTTTTCGAGCACGAGCTTCATCCAATTGATTCCTCTTCGGCATCTCTTGCTGCATCATTTTTAGCATATCCATAACTTCATTACCACTCGATTCAGATGAACCGGACCCTCCAGCTTGATCCCGATTAGGTTGTTGTTGGTATTGCCTTTGGTAACCTTGATTGTTCCCTCCAAGAACATTTCCTTGATTCAAGTATTGTTGGCGAGGAACAAAATGAGTTTGGGAGGTCCCTTGGAAATTCGGATTCAGTTGAGTAGATGGATTTCCATATCTAAAATTTGGATGATTCCTCAAACCGGGATGGTAAGTGTTCGAATTCATGTTATAATTCCGATTAAATTCATTATTAATATAGTTAGGAAAGTATATAGTAGTTTATTGAGTTTTGTATGTAATAACTTGGCCGGGTCGTATTGCGTGCGCTACTTTTAAAATTTCCATTCCGCACCTTAACACTTAGCCCCATTACAACCCGAATCAAGCCCTCTTGATTTGCATAAGTATTAAAGCATTTAGGTGGAGGTTTGACATTTGTGCGAGCTTATTATAGTAGAATTACATATGTGTCCTTGTATTGGTAATTGTGAATAAGGTGTCGGGTTGAGATGTAATTGTGTATGGGGTGTTGCATGAGACAAATTAAAGAAACATGTTAGGTTTGGCTAGAGGTTTAATTGTTTTGGAAGTTGTGAAGTGTTGCTATAGCTTATATGAAATACAAAGAATGCAGCATGATCTTGGACCTTAACCGAAACCTTGAGAGAAAAAGTGTTTATTGGGCTTAAAAGAATAAATACGAAAGTGATTTGAGTATGTTGCTTGAGGGCAAGCAACGTGTAAGTGTGGGAATGTGACGGGTGGACCATAGGCCACCCTTAGTTGTAGTAATTCTAATAAAAATGTACGCTTTAATGTGTAATTACAAGGATTTATATTAATACATTATGTTATGTTATTGCAGGTACAAGTGATGAGAAAAGGATGCTCGAATGTGTTAAGATGGAAAGGAGAAGGAGAGTCGAGGCGGGAAGACAACAACTAACAAGTGAATGAAGAAACATGGATACGTAAGCTACGGTAGTGGATGATGGCGTAGCTTATCACCGTAGACAGAGAAACTTGGCGTAGCTCTTTAATACCCATTGTAAGCTACGGTGCCACCGTAGCTTACGGTGGCTTTAGCGACCTGATGTCGTTTACATTCCGCAAAATGGTCTTTTAAGAGACTTTTCAGTTATTTTTGGATTATTCTGACTTAGACAAATTGGTGGGTGACTTTTGGTGCCTTAGAACACTATTTTGGGTGATTCTAATTAGAGATTAAAGCTATAATCTCTTGTTGGTTTGGATTAAACATTGAATTGACGATGCAAACTATGAGTGGCTATTTCCTTTTTGTTTCTCTTGGGGATGCAAGGTTTTCTACTAGACATTTATGTTATTTGTTCTTGAATTATGGATTGATTATCTAATAGTTGGTGCTTAGTATGATCATGATGTTTATGTGATTGTTTGTAAATTGTTCATATCGTTTAAACCTAGTTTTAATCCATACGTTCTTGGTGCCACTGGCAATTGAGATTTAGTGGAAGGAATTAGGGTTAGCCATATTGATTGATTATCGAGTAACAACCTTGAGTTTATTGAATCCGAGTACTTAGTTCTTGTTCATCACAAGCAGTTATGATTACACAAAACCAAGATATTATGGCTTATCCATTGAACTTTAACATTTGTGTCGCGTGAAAACCTGAACCCAGAGAGGAATAATTGTTTAAGTAATTGTTTACAACTTTCATGTTAGATTATTAATCAAATCAAAAACAAACTTGAAGATTACTTTACGTTCTTTACTTTTATATTAGTTTAATTTACAAGCTGCTTTGTTAACATACATTCCACAAACTCCCTGTGTTCGATACCCATTTACCATTATCTAATTAGTATACTTGGGATTAAATTTGAGAGGAACTTCGACTTCACATCAAATTTTGGCGCCTTTGTCGTGGAGTAGTGCGCAACGTGTGTTTGCTTTATAGTAGTTTTAATTGTTATTGTTAGTTTTACACTGGTTGTGTTAGTGTGCACGTACTTACAGGTATATGCATACTCGAAGCTCTCGATCTTTATCTCCGTTAGCTTTTGATCCTAAAATCGAACGAACAATCAGCCAGAATCGAGTTCTTCAACGGGAGAATAAGATTGTTGGATCTCCAAGCACACAAAGTCGAGCAACAAATACAAGAAGCATGGCTTCGGGTCAGTCTTTAACACTACAAGTCCCATGAGTGTACCCACCTCAAGTGTATTTAGCTTCCAATCACCATCTAGCCTTCCACCCTTAAGCAATTTCATGCCTATTCAAGGACAATCATCGTCACAACAACATCCACCATACCTGTCTCAACAAAATCCACTTTTTAATCAACAACCATATTCCTTACCACAAGATCCACCCATAACCCATACTTCACCGGTTCTTAGATTGGGACCACATCCATTTGGAGGGGCTCGTTATGGTAATAATGATGACGTGCATGAAGAATATGAAGAAGGATTTGCAGGTGGGTGGGTGATAGAAATTAATTGAGGGTTCAAGGTCGGTTTGCATATGCAATGGAAAATCAACCGAAACAAGTTCAACAACAATGGGGTGGGCCACAAGTTAATCAAGAACAACCACAATACCAACAACCATTACAACAACCTCAATTTCAACAAACTCAATAACAAATGCCACAACAAATTCCTCAACAACAACAAGTGCAACAACAAATACCCCGAAGGCAAGACGGATTACCACCAAGAGTCCCATTGGATATCCCAAAAAGACACAATCGTGAAGTAGTGACGATGGTTAAAGCTCATTTTAGACCGGTTATTACTAATAATCCCTCTCCAGTGGTAATTCCATGAATCATGAAGGAAGAACGTTTGAAGTGGGAACAAATTCACTTCAAAGCTTGCCTAAGTTTAAGGGGTTAGCCACGGAAGAAGCATACTTCCATTTGGAAGAGTATGATTCTATTTTCAACAACATTAGAGGCCAATGTTTCTCTTCCGACGATGTTAAATTGGTGCTTTTTCAATTTTTGTTGGAGGATAAAGCAAAACGGTGGTTTTACACATTACTGTCGGTATCTATTTACACCTGGGCTGAAATGCAACAACGGTTCTGAGAAAACTCTATTTAGCCTCGGATCTAGTCGCAATAGGATACGATAACATCATGTTTAATACGTTAAAGATTGATACATTAATGGAGGAATACGCTACAGAGAAAATCCGGCAGCATAACGTTACATAAACATAAATATGGCACAAATCTCTTGTGCATTTCACTTTTGAAGGCCTATTTATAGGCATGCCTCATTCGTTATATTGTATTAACGCATGAGGCCTCTCATTCGTTAGAATAGAACTAACGAATGACTTTCCATAGCCCATTCGCTAAACACACTTAGCGAATGGGTATACTTTAACAATTGAGCCGCCATTCGTTTACATTGTAGTAACGAATGGGCTCTTACATTAACGAATATGCCTAGTCTTTAACGAATGAGGCCTCATTTGCTAAACATGCTTAGCAAATGAGCCTTTATACATTAAGTGTAAAGACTAAACTACCCCTAGCCTATTCAAACAGCTGCGGACACCAAATCCGTGCACTTACAGATTCCCCCTTGTTCGTAGATGTCGAATGCTTTCCAATACTTTAGCATCCAATACTTTAGCCTTCCAATACTTTAGCGATGAATACGTTAACGTTGAATACTTTAACTGTATATCATCAACCGTAATACCAACCTCCCCCTTTGATAATGATTCTCGGGCTTGTGCAAACAGACAAAATATAACTCTTTGTTAGCAAACTAAAACTTGTAGCTACTCATATCAGATCTCCCCCTCAAATCAGCATCTCCAGGTGATCATTTCGATCATCCAACTGGCATATGATCTGGTTTGATCAAACGAATCAATTAGCAGCAAGTCATCGGCTATCTATCGCACCGGTAAAGTAAAAATGTCTTTACGTTTAACCTCGTCACACATATTCATGAACAACCCAATCACTCCACATCTTTAACATCGGTCTTCACTCTTCTCGATAACATCTATCCCAAATTATCACTCTTTGAAGCTCTTCGGCAACCAATACGCTTGGATGCACTAATGTTTTGGGCATATGATTCAGAGTTCCAACCTTCGTTAATCAATCTCGAACGATCAGATTCTTCAATCCAATAACAAGACCCGTATATTCCTCAATCAAATCAACCCATTCAAGAATTGTCCCCTTCAACAGAAGCAATCTGCCGAATACTCTCGCCAACATAGTCAGGATCAAAGTCCCTCAAAAAGAAGTAAACAAACAGACACTCGTATCCCACATAGTCAGGTTTCAATCTTGAACAAATCAATCCACGATCGAAGAACAATAGCAGTCTTGAACTCGGTCAAACATAGCTTTGCAGTCATGAATTACCACCCAAATTGCAGTAATTTTTTAAGAAACACTTGCGAAGGTAGGAAGATATCAATTGTAACCTCCTTGAAAGTTTTATCTCCCCCTTTTCTTGACAAATTCGGTAAGGTCTTGAACAAATCTATGAAAATCTTCAACAAACACGTCTTTAACTTAATCGGTTACTCCCCCTCGGCCCCTCGATATGCGTGAAAAGTCGGCAGGAAAATATATCACCAAATTTTGCCAGAAGAGTGTCCCACACATTTGAAATATCCCCGAAAAATTTCATTTAAGAAAATTTTCCGAAAGTACCTTTTTTTTACTCCTCATACGTTACTTCGGTCTTCATTCGCTATAACAGTATCACATTCGTCCAGCAACCATCCACATTCTTCCAGCAACCATCCACCTTCGTTAGCCATGAATGAATGATTCTCATTCATTATAAATAACCAAACTTTCCACATTCGTTAACTCTTGAACGAATTGGAACACATCCGTTAACTCACATTCGTTATGGAACTGATGGATGTCAGAAAAAAAATAACGAAATGAGTATTGATAGTGAATGAGTCCATCTTCGTAGCGAATAAGCACATAATGAATGAAGCTCACATTCGTTAAACCCTTTAACGAATGAGCTCATACGTTAAAACTCCATAACGAATGAGTCGTTAACGCGGTTACTGTAGCCATAAAACGTTATTTCACCGAAAAAAACAGTTACAGTCGCCGGAAAATGCATATCTTCAACGGAAAATTCATATCTTCATCAGATCTTCATATTATCATCCCATATCTTCAACGAAGCCTTGAATTTACATTACGAACATGATGCAATCATCAATTTCTTGAAGAACTCTCTGATTCATCATTAATTTAATTCACACAGTAACCATGTCCATCAAAGCTTCATCCATGGTGGATTCATCAATTCCCCATTATTAATCATCAGAATACATCACGAAGCTTCGAATTTCATTCAGGAACATGAATCAATATTCAGTTCCAGCAATTGTGAATCCTTTCCAAATCGGATCATACATTAACCAAAAAACGAAGAACACGAACTGAACCGTATCACGAGCAACCGCCGGCTCTGATACCAGTTGAGAAAACTTTATTCAGCCTCGGATCTAGTCGCAATACCGATACGATAACATCGTGTTCAATACGTTAAACATTGATACATTAATGGAGGAATACGTTACAGAGAAAATCCGACAGCATAACGTTACATAAACATAAATATGGCACAAATCTCTTGTGCATTTCACTTTTGAAGGCCTATTTATAAGCATGCCTCATTCGTTATACTGTATTAACGAATGACGCCTCTCATTCGTTAGAATAGTACTAAAGAATGACTTTCCATAACCCATTCGCTATACACACTTAGCGAATGGGTATACTTTAACGATTGAGCCGCCATTCGTTACATAGTAACGAATGGGCTCTTACATTAACGAATATGCCTAGTCTTTAACGAATGAGGCCTCATTCGCTAAACATGCTTAGCGAATGAGCTTTTATACATTAAGTGTAAAGACTAAACTACCCCTAGCCTATTCGAACAGCTGTGGACACCAAATTCGTGCACTTACAAGTTCTTGGAAGAATTCTTCACTGCTCAAAAGACGAGTGATGCAAGAAGGAATTTGAGAAGTTTTCAACAACAGTCGGGTGAGATGTTTCATGAGGCTTTTGAAAGATTTAATATGATGCTTAAAAATTATCCTCAACATGGTATTGATTTATGGGAGTTGTTGAATGTGTTTCATGAGTGGTTGACACCGGAGGATGCCCAGGATATGATGTCGGTTACTAATGGCACATTTGGTACCAATTATGAGCAAGATGATTGGGCATTCTTAGAACAAATATCGGTAACATCAAAGAGGAAGGCACAATCTTCAAGACGGGCAAGGCATGTTGTTACAAGACCACAAATGCATGTTGTTAATAATGAGGCACCTCAAGTTACTAATCAAGTGTATGGCGTGTGTGGGAATTGTAACGAGTTGGGACATGCCATTGACATGTGTCCGGGTGTGGAAGAAAAATTTGAGGAGGTGAATGCTATTCATGGTCAAGGAGGGGTAATCGGAATTATAATATGAATTCGAACACTTACCATCCCGGTTTGAGGAATCATCCAAATTTTAGATATAGCAATCCATCTAGTCAACTCAATCCGAATTTCCAAGGGACTTCCCGGTGGTGTAGATTTACTTTAATGGTTGAAAGGAAAAAAAAATTTAAACACACAAAATTTTAGATATGAATCATATAACACACTACATTAGGTAGGATATTTGACTTTTGTAATGTGATACAGACAATAAAGTTAAGAGAGATAATGTGTCAGATATTAATGAAGAGAGAGAAGTAAAAAGAGTAAATTACTTTAAGTATTCTTTTAACAACAAGACAATAAACTGATGTGTCAAAAATCTATTGGTTAAAACTTATCATTATTCTTTATTGAAATCAACCATATATATATATAATGTGTTTTTTACATGAAAAATGAATTTGTTAGTATTTTTTAAATGTAAAATGAAGAGTTCCACACTTTTTTGAGTTCCCTCTTGAACCTATATATATATATATATATATATATATATATATATATATATATATATATATAGGTTCAAGAGGGAACTCAAAAAAGTGTGGAACTCTTCATTTTACATTTAAAAAATACTAACAAATTCATTTTTCATGTAAAAAACACATTTTTACAATATCTTTTTAGAGCTTTTTATATATAAACACATGTAGAAGGCGTTTTCAAAAAAAAAATTTCACTTGAAAAAATGTAAAAAAATATTTACAAAATTAATTTTTTTATTGAAATGTCTTCTACGCATATTTATAAGCAAAACGTCCAAAAAGTTTATGCTAAAACTAATTTTTTTTACATTTGAAATCGAGCTTTATATTATTTTTTTTTACATGTAAAATGAAGAGTTTTTAGTTCACCACTATATATATATATATATATATATATATATATATATATGTATAGGGGAAGGTTATCATACAAACTAAAATTTTGTACTAAATGTGAGAATAAAAGAATTTGGCAGTGGCAATTTTGTAAATAAGTTGAAATCTCTTTTTCTCACATAAACCCTAGATCCTCGCTTCAAAAACCCAAAATTCATCAAAACCACAAACGATTCTTCCAAAAACCCTCTACGCTCCTCTATCAATTTCACTATTCATACGCTAAATCATCAGCTATGAATGCCAATCGAAGGTACATTGCGTCTTTCTTATCTGTTGTGACTTATATTTTAGGCCGACGCATCGAATTATTATTATTATAGGTGAAAATAATTAATATTTTTGGTCTCAGCCAGGGGTGGATGGCTTGAAGACCAAGACATGCTAGACTAGTATAAATAGATGAATTTGTTAATTTTTCTAGTATGAGTGTATTGTGTATTGTGTGAGATCTAAGGTTTTATCTCTTAGAGAGAGCCGCCGCCTCCAGGATGAGCTCTCCTAGAAGTGGCTGATCTTTATTGTATATATGTATGTGTGTATGTATGAGTGCTCTGTATGACAATCTTTTGACTAATGAAATCATACTACCACTTCTTTAGTTGTGTTTCGATTACATATATTTGTTCATCCAGTCTATTGTTCATTGTAATCGATTCAGGCTCTATCCCAAACACCACTCATCCGTCCAAAACACCTTTCAAGAGTGAATACGATTCGATCCAAGCTCAGATGCGAGCTCCACCGTTAATAACAACCATTATTCACGCTTCCGCACCGGGGCTCGGGTCTTGTCAGTTGGTATCAGAGCGGGTTATCAAATCATTCAGACTAACCGCTGAATCTGATTCATCTCACTCTTGAATCCACCATGGACGTTAAACCGATGAAGTTTGTTGAAAAATTTTACGGTTTTGAAATTATTTGATGATTTGGGTAAATTTTACGTGGATTGATGTTGAATCTCCGACCAACTGACAAAACCCGAGCCCCGGTGCGGAAGCATGAATAATGGTCATTATTAACGGTGGAGCTCGCATTTGAGCTTGGATCGAATTGTATTCACTCTTGAAAGGTGTTTTGGACGGATGAGTGGTGTTTGGGAGAGAGCCTGAATCGATTACAATGAATAATTGATTGGATGAACAAATATATGTAATCGAAACACAAATAAAGAAGTGGTAGTATGATTTCATTAGTCAAAATATTGTCATACAGAGCACTCATACATACACACATACATACAATAAAGATCAGCCACCTCTAGGAGAGCTCATCCTGGAGGCGGTGGCTCTCTCTAAGAGATAAAACCCTATATCTCACACAATACACAATACACTCATACTAGAAAAATTAACAAATACATCTATTTATACTAGTCTAGCATGTCTTGGTCTTCAAGCCATCCACCCTTGGTTGAGACCAAAAATATTAATTATTTTTCACCCATAATAATAATAATTCGATGCGTCGGTCTAAAATATAAGTCCCAACAATCTACCCCTTAGACCGATGCCATCGAATTTCTTCCATGATCACCTTAAAAACTCGTTATCTTTCGTTGAAATTCTCCCCCTCACGTTAAGCTTCTCCTGTTGTTAATTTTAGATCATTTCTCCTATATCACATTCGGATACATTTGTATGGGCATATGAACGAGGCTTTGAACTTCAAAGTTCAACTTCAAGTAACAAGGTCATCACAAAAGAAATAAACTCAATGTGATAATCAAATAATCTTCCATTCTTCAAACCCGTTTCTTCCCTTGTAAGTCATCTTCAAACCTTTCCCTGAATCAAGATAGCATTCAAGTCAACCATAACCCGTTCTTGATTGTCAAGTGACTGTTTTCATAGGAGTTTAAACTCTACTGATCATCCGTTCACCATATTACTAGTGATGACTCTATCTTCTCAACCGTACTAGGAAATCAAAAAACTCACGAACAATGAAACATCTCTAAAGAATCTTGGATTATTGATCTTGATCAACTTTTTCTTAACTTGAGTCTTTTCACATGATTGCAATGAAATTCAAGAATTTTTACTCCTCCAATTTCGTTGCAATTGTCTTTGAAAGTTGTGTCTTCAGATCAAGTATGGGTGAAACAATCTTGACCATCCTTATCAAGATTGTTGATTCTGTAATAAACAAAGATAAACAAAACATTATGTTGGTTGACACTCATAAGTGATTAAATCCGTAAGCTTGGTCAACAATTGTTCGTGTAAAGCTCTTTGATGATGTTTGTGAAAAATTGATAAGGCTTTGATTTCCTTTTGCTTATTGATGATTGGATAAAATTTACCAAAATACCCTTGGTATATATCTTCCGTAAAGATCAGCTTGGTCAAACGGTCAACGGCACCAAAAATCTCAAGTGTAATTCATTCACGAGCATGTATTCAATTCAAGAGCACACATGAGTCAAAGTCCCTTCACGAGCATACTAATTTTTTTTTTTTTTGCTCGAGCATGCTCGAGGCCCTTGCTCGAGAAAATGTATTTTTCTGTCGTTACTCAACATGCTTCTGTCTTTACTCGAGCATGCTCGAGACCTTGCTCGAAAATACTTAGTATTTTTCTGTCTGTCATCGAGTATGCTCGAGACCTTGCTCGAAAATACTTGTGTTTTTCTGTCTTTCATCGAGCATTCTGTAAGGCCCCGTTACCGGTAACCCTACTTTCGTGTTGGATTTACTCATAAACACAGTTCTAAATATCAGAGTTAATTAAAAACTTACGCGGAATATAAAACTTTCATAAAACATTACATATCAATTCATAATCATGTCTTTAAACATTCCTCTTGTCTTTCAAAATCAAAACGTAACTTATAAAACATATCGGATCTTCAGATGCCAGGCTTTAGTCTTCTGCCATGTGTCCTCCACTCAAGCCAGCTGTCTCAGTCTACTCACCTGCGTGCATACTAAAAGTCAGCTACGCTGAGTGAGTTCTAGTTAATCATACAATACCATACAATACCTTATTACATACATACGTACTCAACCTCATAACTTTCTTTCATACACACATAAGTACTCATACCTTCATTCTTACTTACATACTTTCTTTCTTACTTACATACTTTCTTTTCATTCATAATCATACGTTTTAAAGAGCCTTTCGCCCTATAACCTCACAGATATTATAAGGGTCTGGTCCCTAACATCACAGATATTATAAGGGTCTGGTCCCTAACATCACAGATATTATAAGGGTCCGGTCCCTAACATCACAGATATTATGAGGGTCTGGTCCCTAACATCACAGATATTATTAGGGTCTGGTCCCTAACATCACAGATATTATTAGGGTCTGGTCCCTAACATCACAGATATTATTAGGGTCTGGTCCCTAACATCACAGATATTATTAGGGTCTGGTCCCTAACATCACAGATATTATTAGGGTCTGGTCCCCTGTTTTCGAATATTAGTAGGGTTCGATTCCCTCTTCGTTACCATACAACCATACATCATACCTCGAGTATTATTAGGGCTCGGTACCCTTTTCGTAACCATACAACCATACAACCGTCATTTCCTTCTTTTATTAACTTTATTACGTTCATACACATAAACATACATATCATACTTGCCATATTTATAACGTTACAACCTGACAGTACGTGCAATATCCGAAGATCGTTCACGAACCATCAAGCAATCATTCATACATATCACATATATCACATATGGCTTTATAACGTTACAACCTGACAGTACGTGCAATATCCGAAGATCGTTCACGAACCATCAAGCAATCATTCATACATATCACATATATCACATATGGCTTTATAACGTTACAACCTGACAGTACGTGCAATATCCGAAGATCGTTCACGAACCATCAAGCAATCATTCATACATATCACATATATCACATATGGCATACACTTATCACTTAGGATAAATGTATTAACAACACATCAAGTATGCACACAGCCCCGAAAATATAACAAGGAATGGGGCTAGAAACTCACCTGGATCCTGTTACGCTCGCCGTTGATTGTAATTCCTTTCTTTAACTGGGCTCGGCTAACTGTATAATATTTACACATATCAATTACTACTACTACTATTACTACTACTCATTTTCGATAACCGCCTTAACACATTTTCCATTAGGTTTTTAATTTATTTCATAAACGAACTTCACTTCAGGCGAATCTTGGAAACAACTTGGTTCTGGCTTGATTCGATCGAATAGGAACACGTTCGATCGAATAGGAACACGTTCGATCGAATAGGAACACGTTCGATCGAATAGACACACGTTCGATCAAATACAACACTCATTCGATCGAATACAAAACTCATTCGATCGAATGAGTTGGAGACCATTCGGTTGCTTCCCTATTCGGTCGACTGGACTTGTTCGATCTACACATTCGATCGAATGGACTGATTCGATCGACTGGTTCGATCGAATGAGTCTGATTCGACTCCTTCAAGCTGGGCGACGGAGAAAACTACGGGTTTTCCAGATTTTCCAGATTTTTGACCCAAAATCGAAGTTTTTGACATGGAAATGCTCGGGATTGAAAGGGCTATCGATTCCTAGTACTTTTAAACACAAAAGCTTGCATTTTGACACCAAAACAAGGCGGTTTTTGACCCGAAAACTCAAGTTACGTTTTTGCTCGATTTGAGGCCGAAATGGTTATGAAAACGGATGATTTTCGAGAGGGACTTACCAAAAACGACTAGGAACAAGATTGTGGACTCGGATTTGTGATTTGAGAACTTTCTCTCTCTAGTTTCTCTCTCTAGAATTGAGAGTGTTTGGGTGTGGGTGTGAAAGGGAGTTAGTGAAAATGGTATTTTGGGCTCGGGATGGGTATTTATATCACTCGAGCCCACGGACCCAAGGCCCATTCTCATTTAACCCATCTTACGTAATCTAAGCCCATGACCCGTTCCTTTCTCGACATTAAATAACTACAACGTGAAATTACTAAACATAACTTTCTTTTATTTATCATATAAAAATTTTAGGATGTTACAAGTCTTCCTCCCTTAAAGAGGTTTCGTCCCCGAAACCTAACTATTACATAAACAAACTAGGGTAAAACTTGCGCATCTCATCCTCGACTTCCCAAGTAGCATCTGATCCCTTGCGGTGTTTCCATATCACTTTGACCAAGGGTATAATCTTGTGACAAAGCTGCTTCTCCTTGCGATCAACGATCTTTATCGGTTGCTCGATGTAGTTCAATTGTTCATCAACCTCGATGTCCATTAAGGGCACGTGAGACGTGTCATCAGCTAGACACTTCCTCAGATGAGAAACATGGAAGGTTGAATGAATTCCTTCTAACTCATCGGGTAAATCCAGTTTGTAAGCTACTTCACCCACACGTTTTACAATCTTGAACGGTCCAATGTACCTCGGACTCAACTTTCCTCTTTTCCTAAAACGGATAATCCCCTTCCAAGGCGAGACCTTAAGCATCACATAGTCGCCAACGTTAAACTCAATTGGTCGTCGCCGCTTATCCGCATAAGACTTTTGTCTGTCTTGAGCGGCTTTCATTCTTGCTTTGATCTGATCGAACTTTGAAGACGTTTCTTGAACCACTTCTATACTTCCCATTTCCTTCTGACCAATCTCACCCCAACACACCGGGGTTCTACATCGTCTACCGTACAGCATCTCAAACGGTGGCATACCAATACTCGAATGGTAACTGTTGTTATAGGAGAACTCTGCCAGATGCAGATGATCATCCCAACTTCCACCAAAATCTAAAACGCAAGCACGTAGCATATCCTCAAGGGTTTGGATCGTCCTTTCAGACTGTCCATCGGTTTGAGGATGATACGCCGTACTGATGTTCAACCTCGTCCCCATAGCTTCATGAAATTTCTTCCAGAACCTCGAAGTAAACCGTGTATCCCTATCAGACACGATCGATAACGGTACTCCATGCTTGGTTACAATTTCTTTAATGAACAAGCTTGCTAACGTTTCTGACGAGATGGCCTCTCGTATGGGCAGAAAGTGAGCACTCTTGGTCAAACGGTCCACAATCACCCAGATGGTATCATGTTGCTTAGCTGTACGAGGTAGCTTAGTTATGAAATCCATGGTGATGTGTTCCCATTTCCACTCAGGTATCTCTAGCGGTTGCATCTTCCCACAAGGCTTTTGGTGTTCGGCTTTGACTTGTAAGCAAGTTAAGCACTTACCAACATAATCCACTACATCGCTCTTCAATCCTGGCCACCAGTAATCTCTTTTCAAGTCTTGGTACATCTTTGTAGCTCCTGGATGGATTGAGTACCTTGACTTATGAGCTTCATCTAAGATTCGACTTCTAAGATCACCATGGCGTGGGATCCACATACGGTCGAACCTAGTCTTAACTCCATGAGTGTTTTCCATCAACTCATCTTGCTGGCCATAAATCCTTTCCTTCTTTACTAACCCTTCATCTATTAACACTTCTGACTGCACCTTGATGATTTCTTCAAAAAGACTCGGGTTCATGATCAACTTGTATGACTTCACTGTTGCAAGGACTTCCTCATTCTTCCGACTTAACGCATCAGCGACCACGTTAGCTTTACCGGGGTAATACTTAATCTCACAGTCGTAATCCTTTATCAATTCTAACCATCTTCTCTGCCTCATGTTCAGTTCTTTCTGCTCGAAGAAGTACTTTAAACTCTTATGATCGGTATAGATAGTACACTTAGTGCCGTACAGATAATGCCTCCATATCTTAAGAGCATGCACTACAGCTGCTAACTCCAAATCATGCGTCGGATAAGTACTCTCATGGACCTTCAACTGTCTAGACGCGTAGGCTATCACCTTCCCTCGTTGCATCAACACGCAACCCAACCCTTGATGCGAGGCATCAGCACAAACAACAAAATCCTCATCACCATCGGGTAAAGTAAGGATTGGAGCTTGCGTGAGTCTTCTCTTTAACTCTTCAAAGGCTTCTTCTTGAAATTTTCCCCAACTGAATACTATCGACTTTCGGGTCATACCGGTCAGCGGTGCGGCTATCTTGGAGAAACCTTCGATGAATCTCCTATAGTAGCCAGCTAACCCTAGGAAGCTTCGTATATCAGTCGGATTCTGTGGAGTCTTCCAATTCGTTATCGCTTCAATCTTAGCTGGGTCCACGGTAATCCCCTCCGGATTAACCACATGACCTAAAAATTGCACTTCTCTTAACCAGAACGCGCACTTCGAAAACTTGGCGTACAACCTTTCTTTCTTCAGAACTTCCAATACCTCTCTCAGATGCTCGGCATGGTCAGACTCACTCTTTGAATAAATCAATATGTCATCGATGAAGACGATAACCGACTTATCCAACATCGGTCGACACACCCTATTCATCATGTCCATAAATGCTGCAGGAGCATTTGTTAGACCGAATGACATTACAAGGAACTCGTAGTGTCCATACCGCGTTCGGAACGCTGTTTTAGGGATGTCTACCTCTTTCACCTTCAGCTGATGGTAGCCTGATCTGAGATCTATTCGTGAGAACCAACTCGAACCTTGCAGTTGGTCAAACAGATCGTCAATCCTAGGCAAGGGGTATCTATTCTTTACCGTAAGCTTATTCAACTCACGATAGTCTATGCACATTCTCATACTTCCATCCTTTTTCTTCACAAACAAAACCGGTGCGCCCCATGGAGAAACACTCGGTCTGATAAAACCCTTGTCGAGGAGTTCTTGCAGTTGGGACATTAATTCCTTCATCTCGGACGGTGCTAGACGGTAAGGCGCTTTCGCGACGGGCTGGGCTCCTGGTATTAAATCTATCTGAAATTCTATTTCTCGCTCCGGTGGCAGCCCCGGAAGATCCTCAGGGAATACTTCTGGGTAGTCGCGCACAATAGGAACATCCTTCATTTCTTTCGTCTCGGCCGTAGCGTTGACAACATACGCCAGGTAGGCACCGCACCCTCGCCTTAACAAACCCTCGGCTTTTATCATCGAAATGACATTAAGTCCATAACTCTCTTTATCACCATAAACCGTCACCGCACTACCATCCAATGACTTTAACCTTATCATCTTACTTTTACATACTATCTGAGCCTCAAACTCAGACAACCAATCCATACCCAAGACTACATCGAACCCTCCTAAGGCCATAACATACAAAGTAACAGGGAACTCATGTCCCTCTAACTCTATCTTACAATTCTTCACCATTTTTGTTATTTTCACCGAAGTGTCACTTGCGGTTTCTACTACAAAAGTTTCAGACACTCGGCAGCCTTTCATTTTAGCTAGTTTACTAAACGTCGTAGCTACAAAACTTCTATTCGCACCAGAATCAAATAATACAGAAGCGGAAACATCGTTCACTAGAAACGTACCTGTGACGACATCCGGAATCTGCCTGGCTTGCTCCTGGGTCAGCATGTAGGCTCTAGTTCTGGGCCTAGCTTGTTCGGCATCCTTCTTTCCACTACCTCCAGCTACACCTTCAGTGCACTCCCTTGACATATGGCCTGTCTTGCCACATTTGTAACATGCTGGCTTCGCACTGCACTCATTGGCATAATGCCCTACCTTCCCACACTTATAACAGGCATTCGACCCCATTCTGCATTCTCCACCATGAGCCTTTACACATTTGAGACAAACATTAGAACTTTTACCCCACTTGCACTCACCACCATGCCTCTTTCCGCAGGTCTTACACGATCTCTTCTCCCACACTTTCTGTTTCTTATCCCTGGAGTTCCATAACTGAGTACCGGGTCGTTTAGCAGGAGTGACCCCTTTCTTCTCTTTCTCTTCGTCCCTTTCCACCCTATCATCCGCGGCCACGTCAGCATAGACCATTTCCGCGAGTCCAACAGCCGAATCAAAAGTAGCAGGTTGAATCGCCCTGACTAACATGCGGACCTTTTGTGGCAACCCCCTCACATAACACTTGATTCTCTTGACCTCAGTGTCAACCATGTCAGGCACCAACCTAGATAGTCGGTTGAACTCCGTGGTATACTCACGATGCGTCATCATACCGGCTTTTAAATTCTGGAACTTCATCTCCGTTCTTTCAACCTCGGCATCTGCACAGAACTTCTTCATTACCAACTCTTTCAAATCTTCCCACTTCATCCCTTTGATCTCTTCACGGGTCTTCCTCTGCTCCACACTCTCCCACCAATACATAGCCTCATCTATGAATGACTGAGTAGCATAGCCCACAGCTTGGTCGGGACGGCATTCGCTAATGCGGATAACCTTGTCCATAGCGGTTATCCACTGGAGAGTAGCGATTGCGTCTCCTAAACCAGTCAGCTTAGGCGGGTCACAACCTTTGAAGGACTTATAGCTGCACCCACCTTGTCCTCCTCTCCTATCATCGACTTTCACAGACTTATCCCCACTCGAGGCCCCTCTTTCACCTTCCCCATCCCTTCTACCATCACCACCCGCTCCTTCAGCAGTTCGTTCACGGCTTCCAGCAGATCCTTCGGGATTCAGGTTCTTCACAGCAGCAACTACAGCCTGAACAATGGCTGCTTGAACTGCAGGGCTAAGTTGAACTTCCTCGTTGTTGTTCTGGTCTCCTCCAGCTGCGCTTCCTTCATCTTCGGTGTGGGAAGCTTCTTCTACCGAGGGTTGCCGGACAAGACGAGGCCTGCCACGACGTCCAGTGCGACCCCCAGTTCCAACAAATTCTCCAGCTCCCGCCATTAGTATTCTACAAGGGAAAACACAAACATCATCACTCAAGGAACTATTTAGTACAAGGATAGTAAGGCTAACAGGTAATAACAGTGGCCAGTTGTGATTAGCTGATCACGTTACTTTCCGTGTCCTATACACTTCCCTTTATGAGTCTATTTGTGCTGGTTCTACTTAAGCAGTTTGTCAAAGTAAACAATCAATTATTCCTATCCCTACCGTTCACATATCTTTCCTTTCTTATTAACATACATCATTTAATCATGCACTTTACCTTTACTGATCTTGCTTGAGCGACACATGGCATTCTTGAACTGGCATCTTCTTTCCTTTCTTACTTAAATCCCATTCTCTGTTCGAGTCTAAGCATGTAGGATGCTTAAATCTCTCGAACTTTGCTCTGATACCAACTTGTAAGGCCCCGTTACCGGTAACCCTACTTTCGTGTTGGATTTACTCATAAACACAGTTCTAAATATCAGAGTTAATTAAAAACTTTACGCGGAATATAAAACTTTCATAAAACATTACATATCAATTCATAATCATGTCTTTAAACATTCCTCTTGTCTTTCAAAATCAAAACGTAACTTATAAAACATATCGGATCTTCAGATGCCAGGCTTTAGTCTTCTGCCATGTGTCCTCCACTCAAGCCAGCTGTCTCAGTCTACTCACCTGCGTGCATACTAAAAGTCAGCTACGCTGAGTGAGTTCTAGTTAATCATACAATACCATACAATACCTTATTACATACATACGTACTCAACCTCATAACTTTCTTTCATACACACATAAGTACTCATACCTTCATTCTTACTTACATACTTTCTTTCTTACTTACATACTTTCTTTTCATTCATAATCATACGTTTTAAAGAGCCTTTCGCCCTATAACCTCACAGATATTATAAGGGTCTGGTCCCTAACATCACAGATATTATAAGGGTCTGGTCCCTAACATCACAGATATTATAAGGGTCCGGTCCCTAACATCACAGATATTATGAGGGTCTGGTCCCTAACATCACAGATATTATTAGGGTCTGGTCCCTAACATCACAGATATTATTAGGGTCTGGTCCCTAACATCACAGATATTATTAGGGTCTGGTCCCTAACATCACAGATATTATTAGGGTCTGGTCCCTAACATCACAGATATTATTAGGGTCTGGTCCCCTGTTTTCGAATATTAGTAGGGTTCGATTCCCTCTTCGTTACCATACAACCATACATCATACCTCGAGTATTATTAGGGCTCGGTACCCTTTTCGTAACCATACAACCATACAATCGTCATTTCCTTCTTTTATTAACTTTATTACGTTCATACACATAAACATACATATCATACTTGCCATATTTATAACGTTACAACCTGACAGTACGTGCAATATCCGAAGATCGTTCACGAACCATCAAGCAATCATTCATACATATCACATATATCACATATGGCTTTATAACGTTACAACCTGACAGTACGTGCAATATCCGAAGATCGTTCACGAACCATCAAGCAATCATTCATACATATCACATATATCACATATGGCTTTATAACGTTACAACCTGACAGTACGTGCAATATCCGAAGATCGTTCACGAACCATCAAGCAATCATTCATACATATCACATATATCACATATGGCATACACTTATCACTTAGGATAAATGTATTAACAACACATCAAGTATGCACACAGCCCCGAAAATATAACAAGGAATGGGGCTAGAAACTCACCTGGATCCTGTTACGCTCGCCGTTGATTGTAATTCCTTTCTTTAACTGGGCTCGGCTAACTGTATAATATTTACACATATCAATTACTACTACTACTATTACTACTACTCATTTTCGATAACCGCCTTAACACATTTTCCATTAGGTTTTTAATTTATTTCATAAACGAACTTCACTTCAGGCGAATCTTGGAAACAACTTGGTTCTGGCTTGATTCGATCGAATAGGAACACGTTCGATCGAATAGGAACACGTTCGATCGAATAGGAACACGTTCGATCGAATAGGAACACGTTCGATCGAATAGACACACGTTCGATCAAATACAACACTCATTCGATCGAATACAAAACTCATTCGATCGAATGAGTTGGAGACCATTCGGTTGCTTCCCTATTCGGTCGACTGGACTTGTTCGATCTACACATTCGATCGAATGGACTGATTCGATCGACTGGTTCGATCGAATGAGTCTGATTCGACTCCTTCAAGCTGGGCGACGGAGAAAACTACGGGTTTTCCAGATTTTCCAGATTTTTGACCCAAAATCGAAGTTTTTGACATGGAAATGCTCGGGATTGAAAGGGCTATCGATTCCTAGTACTTTTAAACACAAAAGCTTGCATTTTGACACCAAAACAAGGCGGTTTTTGACCCGAAAACTCAAGTTACGTTTTTGCTCGATTTGAGGCCGAAATGGTTATGAAAACGGATGATTTTCGAGAGGGACTTACCAAAAACGACTAGGAACAAGATTGTGGACTCGGATTTGTGATTTGAGAACTTTCTCTCTCTAGTTTCTCTCTCTAGAATTGAGAGTGTTTGGGTGTGGGTGTGAAAGGGAGTTAGTGAAAATGGTATTTTGGGCTCGGGATGGGTATTTATATCACTCGAGCCCACGGACCCAAGGCCCATTCTCATTTAACCCATCTTACGTAATCTAAGCCCATGACCCGTTCCTTTCTCGACATTAAATAACTACAACGTGAAATTACTAAACATAACTTTCTTTTATTTATCATATAAAAATTTTAGGATGTTACACATTCTAGAGAGCATGCTCGAAAGCTTGCTCGAAGGCTTGATCGAAAACACTTGTGTTTTTCTGTCTTTTCCTGAGCATGCTCAAAAGCAAAAGTGTGCTCGAAAACACTTGTATTTTTCTTCTCTTTCATGGGCATGCCCAGGAGCCAAAGTGTGCTCAAAGAAGGTTTGCTCAAGTAACACAAAGTGTGCTCGACACCAAAAGAGATTGTTTTGAGATAAACAAGGATGTGCTTGGGGTTTATGTGCTTGAATCCAAACTTGATGTGCTCGACTTTGCATGCTCGAGCAATCGATAAGCTACCTTTCGAGTAAACCTATCGATGCTCGAACAGCAGAAACATTTCCTTGTTCTCGTAATATTTCATGACAGTCTTGTCCATTATGCTCGAGCAATAGATAAGATACCTTTCGGGTACACATATCGATGCTCTAACAACAGACCTTTCTTCTGCATCATCAATCAATGATTTTCCAATACAGAACCTGCTTGAATATTCGCTCTGCATTTTCCATCTGCTGCTACAAACAATGATTAGTTGCTCCTAGTACCTGTTCATTCTTGACTTCTATATATCATATTGTACCAGCAGCAATGTTCTTCAATATTCCCTCTACTGTTCAAGCAGCACACTCATATCAGAAACAATTATGAGCACATAAAACCCTAATTTTCAGATCAAGAACCAAGCTTCTTCAACTGAAATTAATCGTTGTAGCAATATCCCAGTCATCTCGATATCAACCATCTATCTTCAATCTATCAACAGCCGTTACAGATCTGAAAATCATCTTCAATAACGGTTTTGCCCCAAAACGAGCTAAAAACACTGTTACATCAGATCTGGACCGATATGACCAAATAAACATGAAATTGAGTTGAATCTCCGAACTAGTCATCAACCCAAACATCAATGCACATAAATTTTACCCAAATCATCAAATAATTTCAAAACACTAAAAAATTTTCAACAAACTTCATCAGTTTAACGTCCACGGTGGATTCAATAGTGAGATGAATTAGATTCAGCGGTTAGTCTGAATGATTCGATAACCCGCTCTGATACCAACTGACAAGACCCGAGCCCCGGTGCGGAAGCGTGAATAATGGTCGTTATTAACGGTGGAGCTCGCATCTGAGCTTGGATAGAATCGTATTCACTCTTGAAAGGTGTTTTGGACAGATGAGTGGTGTTTGGGAGAGAGCCTGAATCGATTACAATGAACAATAGACTGGATGAACAAATATATGTAATCGAAACACAAATAAAGAAGTGGTAGTATGATTTCATTAGTCAAAAGATTGTCATACAGAGCACTCATACATACACACATACATACAATAAAGATCAGCCACCTCCAGGAGAGCTCATCCTGGAGGCGGTGGCTCTCTCTAAGAGATAAAACCCTAGATCTCACACAATATACAATACACTCATACTAGAAAAAATAACAAATACATCTATTTATACTAGTCTAGCATGTCTTGGTCTTCAAGCCATCCACCCTTGGTTGAGACCAAAAATATTAATTATTTTTCACCCATAATAATAATAATTCGATGCGTCGGTCTAAAATATAAGTCCCAACATTATCACTCGTTTGTGTGTTCTTTCTTATATAATATACAATAGATAGCGTATTTACTTGTATAACTAGTGTTTCGAGAAAAAGGAAAAAAAAATTGATTTCCTAAAGCTCTAATATTTAATGTAATTTCTACACATACATATAGATGCTGAAACACTAGTTTTTAGTGAATGAGATGTAAAGAAAACTATGATAGGCCATCGCTTCCAATGACAACATGTAACTTTGTAACTTTGTTTGGTGGTCATAGTGTAATTACATTGAATTAATAGAGTAATTATCATTGTTTTATATGTAGTGTAATTGGTCTGTTTATAGCTTTAGTAATTTGTTAAGTGATTGTAGTGTAATTACATTTAATAACTTGAGTAATTATCATAGTTATAGTAGTGGCTTTGTATGCATTGTAATAAGTCGGTTTAGAGTTTTTGTTACTTTGTTAAGTGGTTATTGTGTAACTACATTGGATAAACAAAGTAATTGTTTCTGAATGTAGTGTAATCAGTCTATATATAGTTTTTTAACTATATTTTTTAGTTGTAGTGTAATTACATTGAATAACTAGAGCAATTATCATAGTTATAGTAGTTGTCTTTTATGCAGTGTAATTAGTCTGTATAAGTAGAGTTATTAATAATATGTTTTAATTAATTGTTTGTAATGTTAATTTAATAGTGAGATGAAGGAGAAGTTAAAGGATAGCTATTAAAAGGGCTTGTAAATACTCAAACGAAACATTACCTATTGTTTTAGGTGATGATGGAGAAGAAGCTACTGACAAAGAGAAAAATACCTAAAAAGTTGTTGATACAGAATAGCAGCTTAAAAGTAGAGAAAATGTGTAATGAAAAAGGGTGGGAAACAGAAACAATTGATAGAGTCACTGGATGATATCAAATTGCATACAAAGAGATCAATAAATACATTTCCAAAGTCAATCCCTATGAAGCCAACTAGAGAATTCAAAAGCAAGACGTTAAATTTGTTTTGTAACCCATACAACAACATTGAGAAATTAAATATTATCTAAAGCATACATTGATTAAAGCACCTACAGAAATGAATTGAATTTGAGATTTGAGATTGATAATTGGATTTAAGATTGTAGATTATTGTTCATTTATAAATTGTATAACCCAAAATCAAAATTGTATTTGATTATTTAGTGGTCACTTATAAATTGTAGACTATTGTTCAATAACAAAAGGACCCGATTAAACCCAAAAACAATATGTAGTAGGTTGAAGCCATAGTTGATTGGCGTTGTTGGTCAAATCATTATCATATTGTAGAAGTATATACATTTGTGAGCCTGGATAAACAAATTTAAGCTACACAGATTACAGTTTCAACATTTGGAAGCTAGGGGTAGTTTTGCAGTTATTCATGTTAAAAAAAATAATTACTCTAGTTAAGAACATATAATCTATTATAACAAAACATATAATCTATTATAACAATCACGTTCTTTAGCAACAAATGCAGTTTTTAAACAAAATAATTACTCTAGTTATAAAATAGAGTAATTATATAATGATTACTGAGTAATAAATCCTATCACGTTCAATAATGTTTTGTTCAATATTTTGTTTTCTATCAAATAGAGTAATTAAATTTACAAGTAGAGTAACTATAAAGTTGGTGATAGTTACTTTAATTATTAAATAATTACGCTATATATAAGAATAATTACCCTAGTTATAACAATAATTACTCTAGTTATACGCTAAAAAAGCAACCAATTACACACCCGAAAGTAGTTACACTTCTGCTTTATATGTAGTGTAATTTTGTTGTGTAAATAGAGTAATTATTAAAACATAGTTTCTCTATGGTTGTGTTGTAAGTGGTGTTATTATCGTGTATAGCTGGAGCAATTATTGAAACACATGTTATCATATGAAATCCTTGCAAATACTCTGTTATTTCATTTTTTTGTTGTTGTTTTGATTTGTAAGCTGTAGTTCCTTAATCATTCGATTCACAAAGCTTCCATGGATCCATTAGTCCGACTCACAAGCTCCAATTGATTAATTAATCCAATTCGCATACTTCAATTTGTTCAATTAATCAATTAGGTTTGAATGGTCTCTTTCAAAATCACTATGTAACTACAAATTGATTGTTAAATCTGATTCGCAAGGCTCAATTAAATAATCAAATATGGCTTGCAAGTTTCGGTTCATTAATCAAAAGCTTCAATTCATCTGATTTGATCGATTAGGTTAGTTAAACGAATATGATTTAATCGATCTAAATATTGAGCGATTTCATCCGATGAACATAATTGATAGATTACATCTAACAAATATGATTTGATCAATTTCATTTGAAAAAGAATGATACATTTACAAATTAGATTTCACCATCGTTTAGTTATGTGTTTCCTACACTTCTTAGGTTTTTTATGTTAATTATGAATTTGCCATTGTGATTTCACTTGGTTTGCACGGTTAGCAGGGTTTTTGTGTTTGATCTCCTCTCTCTATATATGTGTGTGTGTGTGTGTGTGTGTGTGTGTGTGTGTGTGTGTGTGTAATATTGTTTATGACATCACCGGGTTAATGTTTGGTCCGACCAGTTACCCGATAAGCTGTATTCGGGTAAACATTGGTATTTTTCCTCTCCATGTCTCTTTATTTCCATCTCTAGCTTAGTCGTCTTCTCTTTCTCTCATCATCTCCACAAGAAACTTTCGTTTCTCCCGTTTCATGGTCGGTTCTTTTTCCACCATTTCACGTCACATCCAAAACATCATGTTTCTCACACTTACCCAATCTCTGTTTCACCTGGCATTGCTAAATTTATAAAATCAAAGCCCAATACATACGCACAAGACTCTTGATAATGAAAAAAAAGGGGCAAGAGAAGAGAGAAAGGCGGGTATCTTTGTGTGTTTTGTCATTTGGTAGGAAGTTTTCAAGAGCTTCAAGCTTTTAAGAAAAAGCTCCTGCTCAATAAAAGTCTTAGAGTATGTTTGGCAAATAGCTTTTAGGAGCTTCAAACTTTTAAGAAAAAACTCATACTTAATAAAAATCCTTGTTTGGTTGAAGAAGCTTTAAGCTTTTAAGTTTGGAGAAAAAACTCCATATTTAAACTAGCGTTTAAGAAAAAACTAGATTTACATTTGAATTTACAAGTTTGGTACTTGAACTTTCATCACCTTTTGTTAATTTATATAATAATTACATATTTTACCTTTATCCAAAACTAACTACCCCATGACTCTTTAAAAGACCATAATTTTTTCACACTTTAATATTTTTTTAAACAAATTAGATCATAAAAAAGAACATTTTATTCTCTTTAATTTGAGTATGATATTGCAATTTTTTTATTTTAAAAAATTATTATACTACGTGATTACCGGTTATGATTAGAAACAAGTCAGACAAGCTCGGGTCATGTGTAAGACCAAAGTAGGGTCGGAATGAGACGATGCAAAAAGGGTTAATTTGGTTCGGTTCGTGTCGGTACGATTTTGAGTCGAAAGGGGCCAGGTCAGAACATGCTTCAGATTAAAACGATGCGGGGTCAAAAAGGGTTTCAGATCAAAAGAGGTTGGTTTAAAAAATTATCTATTTGAAATTACTGTATATTTCAGCGTTGTTTCTTGATTTTCGCCACCGGTTACACACTTACTGCCTTTGCACGAAGTACACGTCTGCCATTGATTATGCGGTTGATGTCAGGTGCCTGTGCACTCCGTCGCACCGTGCGGGCACCCAATTAGTTTTATTAAAAGCTCCAGCTACTCTAGCAAATACCTAAATATATCTAAAAAGTTACAGCTAACAGCTACTGACTACAGCTACCAGCTTCCAGCCACCAGCTTCCAGCTAACAACCACCAGCTAGTTTTGCCAAACACCCTTAAGCTTGAAGCTTTTAGGTTAGGAGAAAAGCTTGAAGCTTCTACTAGTAGCGTTTAGGAAAAGTTACAAGCTTTTAGTATTTACAATTACTTAAATAACCTCCTAGATATATGCATTTAGTATTATGTTTTTTTAATAGTATGTCCTTTTTGGTCATTTTATACATTTTATTAAAGCTCCAGCTACTCCGCCAAACATCTAGATATATCTAAAAAGCAACAGCTACTAGCTTTCAACCACCAGCTAGTTTTGCCAAACATACCCTTTAACTTTAGTCAAAAGTATAAAAAAATTATAACGTTAGGCCAACTATTCCCTTTAAATTATAATTTTAAATTATAATTTTAGGCCAACTATTCCCTTTAAATGGATGTGAATAACCCAAAATCCTAAACTTTAATTAAAATAAAAATAATAAAATATAGTCCCGGTTAAATAAAACAAGAAATGCAACCGTGCGTTGCGGCGGAGCGGATTAAATTTATTAAATGTTCAAAAGCTACCATGCGTTGCGACTACGCAACAGGAAGTCAGTAGGTACGATTGGATTTGTTATCGTAAATGTTTTGTGGCAAAGTTTCATTAACAAAGTTGAGGGGTCAAAATTACATTTGTGAAATTTTTGTAACAAAAACCAATGAATCAAAATTTGTAACTAAAGTTGAGAGCAAAAAAGAATATACATCAAAATATTGTGGCAAAAGTCTAAGAATTAAAAGTTTGTCACTTGGTTTTTAACATATACTAATTGAAGAAGCAATAACTACTTGATATACATGATGCAAGATGAATTGTATAATTGATGAATAGTTAGTTTTATGAGAGGATATATATCTGGTTTTTAATATATATATATATATATAAAGCAATTAAATAAATATATTATATGTTATGTTCCTTTCTAGTCTTGTTCATTGAGTGGCATATCAGCGGCCACCAATTTCATTTTTCCGGCTAGAAAGAAGGATCACAACCACCAACCAACGGCACATCGCACCCATATAATTAACCTTGATAGATATCCGAAAATACTTCACACTTTTTAGGCATAGACTTCTTGTTAAGAAATGAAACTATTGTAAGGTATGGAACTTGTCCTACACTGAGCAACAAATGAACTCCCTCACCCACCTAACTAATCTTTTGGGTTTTGTTCTCGTTTTTTAGCGGTTACATGCCGTTTCAAAAGAAATTATATTCTTCGGCCAAACCAAAATATCACTACCAGAAAATAGAGTTTCATCATTAAAAAAAAGAAAAAAAACATCCCTGGTCAAAATGACTAAAAAATTGTTGAACATGTTCTCAAAGAATGTTTTCATTTTAAACCTTTTTACTACCCATCACGTTTTGATTTGATTTTTTAAGGACCTACAATACATCAACTGATCAACTATTGGTCAAATTCAAAAAAAAAACTGTTAACGAGTAAACCGACCATTACGCATTACCCAACCCGAACCAAATACTTTTAATGTTGATGCAGCTTTCGAGTTTCAATTCATGCATCATTGAAGTAACTTGAAGATTCCATGAAATCGTTAAAGGTGCATAATATATAAAGGTTAAGACTTAAGAGTTCAACATCCTAAAGAGAAATATAAAATACGCAATCAAGACTCAAGAGTATTATAAAGGGATTAACACAAACTTAAACTATGATTTTGATTTTATGGTGAAAACGGCGGCAGAAAAGTCTGACTGTATGGTCGTTCTCCAGGTTGTGTCATTGCCATCTGCCCATTTCCTGCAAAATACAACACCATACACCGTCACTATAACGCAAAAATGTACAGTTTTGTTTTATAAAGGCAAGTTCTTCTGAATACATATGACAAATGAGTGGTTTTTTTGTTGAACTTCAAACAAATAGTGACTTTAAAGTTAAAGTTGCTATCTCATACTGAAGTTTCAGAATTTTTGTTGCTGAAGTCGTTATCTCAGATAGCGACTTATTTTTTTATGAGAAACAACAAAAATTTCTACAGTGCCTCAGATAGTGACCAACCTAAATTTGAAGTCCCAACAAAAAAATCACGTGTTTGTTATCATGGGTTGTAAGAAAACCTAAATCGAATATATATATATGAAATATTTTGTTACCAATATTAGTACCAGTTCGACAGTGATATTGGATTCATTTTGACTATTTAAACAGAAATTGCGCTTTTGAAGAGTAACATACATACCAGGGGTATAGAATTGAGTCCAGGGGGAAAGGTTCATATCGAACATTTGTCCAAACTCAGATCGTTGGACATTAGCATTGTCATCAGGCTCCATCACATTACCATGGTTTACTTGCTCATCTTGTCTGCACACAAGTAATAACAATAAGCAAGCCGAGTCGAGCCCAAGCCTGAAAAGCTACTCAGGAGCTTAGAAATAGAGCTTAAACCGATATATCTGGATCGGCTCGAGCTTTTACCTCTTGATACCTCTAAACCTAAGTAGTAACTACACTACAAGAATTTATAGTTATACCTTGCAGGAAAAAGGCCATTGAAGTTCATGAAATTCATTAGTTGAACTTGCTGTACATCTCTCGGTGGAAACCAGTCGAATATGCTGCTTGAGTTTGCTGCAACCATATTAGCATTTACCGCCTCAGGAGGTAAAGCAACCTATAAAGAATAAAGCAAGAAAATGAAGAAATTAGAAAACTGCAGTGTCGCTATGGTTTAACTTATTTTTTAGATTGTACGGACAAACCTGTGAAGATGACTGTGAGTCTGCGGAGTTGTACTTCTCGAGAACATGCTAAACAAATAGATGGCAAAATTCAGATTATTTTTAAGTTTGATTATGAAATGTAAGTTTGATTACCATTGAATCAGGTTTTGGGTTGTCATTGCTAGCTTGTTTAATAAATGGGTTGGCCTGTTTAACCCGTTTAATTAAACGTGTTGTGATTGGGTTGACCAGTTTTAACCCAGCCTAACTAAATATGTTGACCCGTCAACCCATTAAAATTAAGTAAACAAATTACGGGTAGTTCCTACAAAGGATCAGACTAATGACGTATACAATACTTGAATGCTCGGTGTAGATGCTACATAGTTGGTTATCATCCTTCAGAGACTACGAGTGTAATAAGAGCATCCGTCGACAAAAGGATCACCCTAATATGATCATCTCATGGCTATTGAGAACGAATCAAATCAGATGGTTCTACTTTCTGACTTGCTCCTACGGAACCAAGATCGAAAAGATTGAAAAAATCAGTCATTCACAACCAATTCCTTGAAAAGTTAAGGATTATTAATCTTTTTTAGAAATCGAATGGATTTGGTCTTATACATACGCGAGGAAGGTAATCAAAAAAGAAAGAAGATGAGTTCTACATTTTTTTATCACTTAGGAGCCTTGTGAGATGAAAGTCTCATGCACGGTTTTGAATAAGAGAAAGAAGTGAGGAATCCTCGAAAATATAACTTTTAAAAGGTCAACCGGCCAACCCATTTATATAACAGTAATGTAGTTGATTACGAAATATAAATTCGAATTAACATTGAATCAGAGGTTTCGGGTTGTCATTTCTAACCTGTTTAAAAAAATGGTCTGTATGAGTTGGCCCGTTTAAATTAATGGATCATGATAAAGTTGATCATCAGTGTCAACCAATTAAAAATTACAAGAAGTATGCACCTTATAAGGCCAACCCCCCAACCCTTAATATTGCCCGTTTAATTAAACGGGTCGTGATCGCGTTAATTTACAAGAATGTACCTTGCGCATACGAATGTGCCTTAAAGTCTCCTCAAGCATTTGTTCCCGATACTCAGCCTCAGACAATGTTGAAATTTCAGAAGGATCTCCTTCAAATACCCTTTGAACATACCAAAAGGATTCCAAGTCAATACTACTTTCAAAAACCTCAAGACAATAAAAATAACATGGATTTATTTGCATTTAAAACGTGTTTGTCTCAAGTCATAAAAACAAATATTACAGCATTAGTTTAGCTTAAGCATGAATAATTTGTAATCTGAATAACCAAGTAATATATATACAAAACGTGTTAGCTGATTTTATTATGTAACAGAGATTTGCAAAGTTTAATTAATGCTAAAAAATAGATTGCATGAAGGATTTATACCTGAGCCGCTTCTCCATTTCAATCATATGGGACTTGCAGCGGACGATCTCTTGTTGAATTTCCTGTCGCAAAAGTAATCTATTGTTAAACAGTGTGAACGCTTTATATTGCTTATTTGACTAGCATTAACAACCATTAATCTCTATTTAATAGGATATACCTCAAGTTGTGAATCCCCGCTCGGTGAGCTGTTTGAGAAAACAAATTAAACAAATTAGTAAAATTACACGCTCTTGTGCAATAATATTAAGTTAAATTTTAAAATTGGTATACCCTAAATAGAAACAAAAAGAGGAAGAAAAAGATTAGTAATATGAGATGGATAATAAAATATAATTAAAACTACAACTTAAATACCCAAAATAGAAACAAAAAGGGAAGAAAAGTTTAGTAACATGAGATAGATAGTAAACAAAATTAAAATTTGTAACTGAAATGCCCAAAATAGAAACAAAAAAGGAGGAAAAAGATTAGTAATATGAGATAGTATAATAAAATTAAAATTTAAGACTGAAATACCTAAAACAGAAACAAAAAAAAAAGAAGAAAAAGATTAGTAATATGAGATAGATGTATTCAATAGTGAAACCTTTCTTGGTTCTGAATTTGGTGATCTTGAGCTTCACTTTTTAACCTTCCCAGAGCCCTTTCAAGATACTAAATACAAATACAGATCAAGTTAGCTTATTTAGTACAAATCAAAACATACTTTTTCTATATATTCCACAGTTGCAATCATTTGGCAATTTTTACTTAATTGTAATAAATCTAAGACAGTGAGTAAAATATATACCTCCTGGTTCTGCAACCTTTAGATAGTTGATCCAAAATATACACCATGAACAATAAAACATTAGTATGTAAGGAAGAATAATTAATATCACAAAAATATAAGGAAAGCATAAGGATAGAACCATTAAAAGTAATTAATGAATACCTTCCCCTTTCATGCTCTGGTAGATTTATGTATCTTGAGATAATTTCTTCGATACTGTCAATACAAAAATGAAAATTAAGGAAAGTAATCAATAACTATTCAAAGCATAGAAACAAATCATTTTACCTTTTACTTCCAGAAAAAATGCTAGCTCGTCCTGAGGGGGAAAACATGATGAGTGCAACATCAACATCACATAGAACAGAGAGTTCATAAGCTTTCTTGATGAGCCCATTTCTTCGTTTTGAAAATGTAACCTGCCTGTTTGTTGAGTTTTCTATCTTCTTGATCTGCAATTTCACTCTCCCCATTACTTACTTGTGAATGAAGAACTTGTTTTGTTGATTTATGTAGTTAAGGTGAATATGTAAGAAAGAGAATGAATGTGAAGAAATATATGCAATAAGTTTTGTCACTACTAGGCAAGGTGACATATGAGAGAGAGAGAGAGAGAGAGAGAGCTGTGGCGGTGCCGTTAGTGTCATTTAGCGAAAAATAAATACTTGTAAGAGTGAAAACGCAAGTTATTTATTAAGGTATGCACAAAATTTCTTAATTATCTATGAACCAAGTTCAAAAAGTCAAGGTTTGCGACCTTGCTCTCCGTGAATTCGTGGCTTGGTCTTGAAAAAGGTGAGGTGCAGCGAGGCGATAAGGTCTGAGCCAAGGTGCAGAGTGCACCGCTTTCCATACGCGAGGTGCAAAGTGTTTGTATCATTTTTTTTATATTTCTCATAGGTTTTTAGCATGCCCTCCCCAAATTTTAGCTATAATTAGCTTTATACATATAAAACTATTTATAATGATATATAGTCCCGAAAAGTTATATATAAAGATTATCTACATGTACAACCTGAAAAGTTGCAGACACAGCATCCTGATGCACAAAAACTCCCAGCATACAAGAGGCGTGTGCCTCACCTTTTGTACATTGGGAATTTTAAGTAGTCAAAAGCGAAGCTTGCCTGAGGTCGTGTTGTGCACCTTAGGCCTTGTATCCTATCAATGCTATAAAAAAACAAAAGTTTTGTATCAAAATAATAAAATTTTCCTACTTATAAACAGTTACCAAAGTTCACATATATAATTGCGTAGTAGTGGTAATGTTTTCAGCACTTGTAACTGACCCAAAAAATATCTTAGGGCATGTTTGGGATTGCGTTTGAAAAATGCTTATTGGCTTATTGGTTTTTTTATAAAGCCATTTTGAAAAGCCAGGATTTGGGGCTTTTGGAAAACTGCTTTTTAACCCTTTCAAAAAGCTAAAATAAGAAAGATTTTTGTGATTGCCAAACACATTTTAACTTATTGGCTTTTTAAAAACACCAATAAGCCAATTAGCATTTTTCTAACTCAATCCCAAACATGCTCTTAACCCATTCTTTTGTTAAAAAAAGGTGAAGTTTGGTCTAAAAATGGCTATGGGTTGATGGCGGGTATAGGTTTGAAAGAGGGAGATTGAGAGAGAAGTATGATTGTTTAGAAAAGATTTAACGGTTTTACAAGTTTGAATTGATATCTATAAAATTACTTTAAAAGAAAGAAGGATAAATATACACATACACGCGCACGCACACACACACACACATATATATAGATACATATAGAGAGAGAGAGAGAGAGCATAGTTATTAAAAGCAATGCTTTTTTGAGCCTGGGCGTTTTTTTCAGGCGAAGCGCACCTGCAGCGACTTCCATAAAAGCAGCCGCATTTTTGGGCAATTAGTCGGCAGTTGCTTATTTTTTGATTTTTTTGGGATGATTTTATTTGATTTGGTTCAGACTTATCACTTAACATTTTTAAACAACTTACCTAAAATTAATAGGCTTAACTCAATATTGCTATAAAATGATCGACAAATTTATTACTTTATAAAATTTTTGTTTTCAAGTATGAACAATTTGGTTATTTTGGGATTGTAGATGATGTTGGTATTTTATGTTGAAGATTATGGTTATAAAATATTTTGGTATTTCAAAAAATTGATATTTTCCATTACAAATGTTGTTTTTGGCTTTTTTATTTAAGTGAGCTTTTTTATTTTTTTGAAGCCCGCATTTTTTTGCGCCTAGCGCCTAGACCCTCGAAGAGGCCTATGCGCCTTAAGTGCACCTAACGCATTTGATTACTATGATAGAGAGAGAGAGAGAAGAGAGAGAATTAGGATCAAATAAAAACTTGTTGGCATAAAAACTAAACAAACAGATCTGGGCTTTTGATCAAAGCGTGTCGTTTTTTAATCTATGGCTAGAATCTTGAACATTTTGGATTAAAGCATTTGATAAATGGTTGAGATTCAATGGGTATAAAGGTAAAATAACTAATATCATTCTCTTTCCTAGCCATGTATGATGAAAAATCTAAGCCACATCTCATACACACGAAATCTAATTAAACGAAATGAAGAACAAGATCAATTGACAGAACAAAATGAAGATGAAATGAAGAAACAATCAAGTTTTTCAAATCAGTTGTGAAGAACGAGTTCAATGGTTTCTTCGACTACTCCGGTGATGATGAAGATATTGGTTTCTCTTTGAGAAACCAGTTGCAAAATAGAAAAAGAAAAAAGCAACGATCAACAGTGTCTTTGAAACCCGTCAAGTGAGTTCTTCATTTTTTTATTATTTTTTTATTATTATCATTATTTTTTTTTTTTTTGGTTTTTCGATAAGCAAAAAAATCATATTTTATTTAGTTAGAATTCACACCAGATGTTTGGATTTTTAAGATATTTTCAGTTGATCTTTGAATTGAATGTAAATGTGTATAGAAACTTGATCTTTTTAAGTATATGTAAATGGTTTGTTTGACTTTGATCTTTCAATTTTTTGCATTTTTTTTGTTTGAAAATGATGATATTGGATATAGATGTATATGCTATGTAGCTATTGCATATATATGTAATATTATGTTATCACATATATGTAATATTATGTTATCATATGAACAACTGCATATTCTTTATATTACATAAATGGAATATTATGTTATCACATATATGTAATATTATGTTATCATATGAACCATTCTTAGGAAACTATTTATTTTATTTGAACCATTCTCTCTCCTTTCTCTCTCTCCTCTATATATATATATATATATAATGCATAATGCAAGACTATACTCAAATTTAAAAAAAAAAATAAAAAGTTCTATTTTAAGATCTAACTTAAAAAAAAAATATATCGTAACATTTAAAAAAGGAGAAGGAAAGTAATTTTAAGAAATTATTAAAAAAAAAAAGTGGAAATAGTTTTACCCTTTTACCCTTGTTAAAAGGTAAAGAGAGACAAAAAAAAAAAAAAAAAAGAAAAGAGGCTTTTTGGCGATTGGTTTAGATGGTTTATCAGTTCCATATTTCTTGTCCATGTCTGGATTCCGGTTCGAGGTTCCCGCTACCTACTCCTGTTAGTGTTCTAGAACCGCACACGTTATTCATGTCCGAAACACTTGTTCAACAATTACTATTAATCTAGGGTACTGTTCGCCATTGTTCATCGACTATTGTCACCCACCGTTGCTGCCTTACTCTTCTGGCCGAAGTTCCTTTTTCTTGGAGTAGGCCGAGAGTATGAAGTCTAGTCAGTACTATATTTGAAATATCACATTATAATGTATGAGGCTTTATCATACACAGCCTACATTAGGTCTCTTGTATGTCCTTAGTAGCCAATCCCCGTTTTGTCATGCTCCCTATTAAGAATTCCCTTTCCACATGGGTCTCCAACTTAAACTACAGGTTTTTATGAATTTCAATCTTCTTCCAAAAGTCTGTTTAATACATCCATTAAAATCTTACACAGTGATAATGCAAAATATATCCATTAAATTTTCTCTGTTTTCACCTAATAAAATAGCATTGTCGAGCGCAAGATTCATAATTGTTAGATACTGGTGAGCTATCCTCACATAACAAATTGTATACCCTCATATGTCTAGTGTCCTAGTGGTCACACTCCTTTTCTTGTCATGTTCTCTAAAAGACTCTCTATCCGAAATTCTTTTAGTTTAGATCAAATGTCCATGATATTTGTCCATTTTTGACTAAAGATGAACGCTATACCATTCGTTGCACCTTTCTTGGTTATTCTCGAACTAGAAAAGGGTGTTGGTGTTGCACTTGTTTTGAATGATACTTCACGAGTGTTGATTTTAGTTATCAGTTATCGATAAACCTCATGTCCTTCGCAACATCAGATCAACTAGTAACACGACAAACCAAAGCCTGACTTATGTTTTGCACATATTTTTGTTAGCCAAATTACTAGACAGAATAAGTGCTTGGTAACATTTGATCGCTCTTACCCGTGTCTTTCACGGACTAGCGACG